>NC_136502.1:2851356-2876356 GCF_053919585.1 Euprymna scolopes
TAGTTCACCTAGTGCAATTGATTATACATTACTTTTTATGAAGGGTTGTTAGAACACAGTACGAAAATTAGATGGTTCGTTAAATTAAATCTGCACGCAAGTGGAACTCTCTGCCGCTTGCCTGTTTCCCACCTTACTACAACTTGGACGTCTTCAAGTCCAACATAAACAAACTCCTGACAAACCGCCCCCTTAAGTAAGACACTCTATCAAAAAACCCAATACTAATGATTACTACAATACTATCTCATTGATTACTGTACACGCAATAACCCTTATTCCTGAGTGGCCTTTGGGCCTTGATAAGTGGTGACCCCCATGTAAAAAAAAGAAAGACATAAAAGAATATCTACCTTGATCGATCATTGAGCGAAGAACAATGCGTAGTATCTGTTTTGTTCTCATATCCCTTTACTGACAGAATGGTTTGATACAATACATTTTTTTTCTTGTTGAACCATGAATGAACCAAGTAATTTGAAGACCAGTTGAACTGACAAGCTATGAAAGCAAAAATATTTCCTATACAGGTGTTTTTTAAGAGGCGACTCGAAAGTACAATTTGGTGGTAAAAAGTTGAATGAAAGAAGAAATCTTTATTGCCCTTTATTGTTAATTTTGTTACCAGCCTAGTTGCCTTATTTTTGATGATAAGACAAACGAGGGGTGTGCAATAAGTAATGCCCCTGACCCACTTCCCATAGAAGTAGAGCAACGAGACTTGGCACAGTTATTAGTCTTTCTCTACATATGAACCACCCAGAGTTATGCAGTTCTCCCATCGTTTGATGCAGCTCTGGGGGCCGTTTTTGTAGAACACCCCAGGTTGGTCCTCCAACGACGACGTGACTTCAGAAATCAAGGCTGCATCATCTGCGAAACACTTTCCTTTCAAAAACAACTTCATGGCTGGGAAAAGGTGAAAGTCAGAGGGTGCAAGGTCAGGAGAGTAGGGAGGATGGTGGCGGATTTCATAACCACACGCCCGTGTTTCTGATATGGCGACGTGCGAGTTGTGGACCGGAGCGTTGTCCCGCAGGAGGAGAGTACCTTTGCTGATCTTGTCCCGTCTCTTGATTTTGATAGCTTCCCTTAATTTCCTCAAAAGTGAAGCATAATAGGCTCCTGTAATTGTGGTACCCTTTGCCAGGAAATCTGTCATCACTACTCCATCCTGGTCCCAGAAGACTGTGAGCATGATCTTGCCAGCGGAGGACCGCACCCTTGCCTTCTTTGGAGGTGGTGAGTTCAAGTGCTTCCACTGCATTCACTGGGCTTTGGTCTCATCTTCTTGGCACATCTCCAAATTCATCCTTGAGCATTCGACGCATCCTCGCTTCTGGAATGGCAACCTGGGAATCCATCTGGCAGACACGTCATGCATATGCAATCATGAATGATAGTTTCCACAGACCCTGTACTAATCTTGACATCTTGGGCTATTTGGCGAATAGTAATTGCCGATCCTTCAAAATAGCAGCATCAACTTGACGGACAGATGCCTCATCAATGGCAGAAGGGGGGCGACCAGGTCTGGGAGCTGTTTCCACAGACTTCCGGTCATGTTTGAATTCACGATGCCAGCGTTTTACAAGGTCATATGATGGGGCATTATCACCATAAGTTTCTTTCATTTCATCAAAAGTCTCCTGCGATGTGCGTCCTTTCAAATACAAAAACCGGATCACTGCTCGACATTCAACAGGCTCCATTTCACAGCTGACTCAGTTCAAACACCTGTTAAACAGAAACCACAATTAGTTCAGAGCTGTAATTTGCCACATAACCCGTAGAGATATACATCATTGCACATGCAAAATTTCAGCTAGATCAGGCAAGTGGAAGTGGGTCAGGGGTATTACTTATTGCACCCCCTCGTAAAGGCGCCAAATAGTCTCTTCCTTGGTTTCAAAAAGTGTCAAATCTAATAGGTCCCGCACTATCGGCCTAGCTCGAACCCCTGTCCCATCGCCGTAATGTTGGATCTCTGTGCCTGTTTTACAAGCATTTTTATATGGAATATGTTTTGATAAACACATAGCATTTGTGTTTCCTCGAGTGTTGAGGTCCCTAGATGCAGGAAAGACTATTACTCTAATAATTTCTTCCCTTAGACTACTAGAATGGTAGACTTTCAAATTACCACGCAGATATTTAAATGTAATGTAAACAAACATCTCGCTGTCCAACTCTCCATATAATCCTCATATAGCCGCCAAAATCCCAAATCATCTCAAATAGTAACCCTAACCCTAAACCGACAAACTACCTTGTTTGGGGTTAAAAAAAAGTAAAAATAAAAACAGTATCGAATTTACCTCATATAATAGAAGAATTCTATATAAGTAATACCACAATGACTTAAAAGGAGATTCTGTGATACTACACTGTCAGCGAGTAATATTTCATATGGTATGGACACCCTTTTCTCGATGTACTACTGGGATTTAATCAAAGCGAACAAAACTCTTATAGTCGAATAGCAGATTTTTAAACAGGTGAAAATCTATTATTCATTACTTTCACCCTGTTATTTATGCTCAACAGAGAAACTTGAAATTATTAGATTTAAAGATCGCGAAAAATTATTAACTGTTAAAGTGGAATCGGCTATAAGCTTCAAGTATTTTTGTTGTGGGGGAATCACCCTCTAAATGGACTTCTATCCATTAAATAAACCATAGAGCTTTTGATCCCAGGGGTGGATTAAACACCCGAGCGACCCTCACCTGCTCGGTGACGTTTACTACTCTTTTCAGTTGTAACCTTTTTACGTTGTGTCCCAGTAATACATTGTTTCAACTCTATTCCGGTGTTCTGTTTTCTTTGTGGCTTATTGCAAGCCATAACACTGGCGACATTGGATTCGGAGAACGTACTCACGTTTAAAAACAGTGTTCTAAAAAACTAAACTGACGACATTGGATTCAAGGAGCATACTTAAATCGAAACCAGTAACGATATTGAAAAAAAAAAAAATACACGCGTTGAAATAGTATTCTAAAAATTCTAACGACGTCGGACTCAAATGTTATCAAGCCTAAGGAAGTGTCTAACATAACACTTGCAACTGAAAGGTTCACGGTAACTAGAATAAAAAACGCAGATTATTACGGAAAAAAAGAGTTGAAAAGAAAAATGTTCTTCACGACTTTCAAAGATAGCGCTGTACTTTTGCAAAAAGAAAAAGGTTCATCGCGACTTAGAAAAGTAAATTTTTATACTTTTAGAAAAAGAATTCGTCACTCGTGTTTTTCGCTGCCAAAATCGGGCGTTATTTTTTTTCTCTGGAGAAAAATATACATTTGACTTTTTTTCTCTTTAGACAATGAATTTTTATAGATTATATTTTCTTCTGTTCGTTTTATTGTCTGGAGAAAGAAATAAAAAAGAATCAAACGGTTTTGTAAAATTCAGCGAACGTTTTGAAATTGCTAATGACGACAAAAGCAAAATAGACGAATTGAAAGTAGCGTTGGAACATTTGATCAAGTTGCATATCGATGCCGCAAAGCGTCAGTCACAGTCCGAAAAACACTGGGCTGAACGTCAAATACGATTCGAGGAACAGCAAAAGGAATTGCAAAATCAGTTAGCGGAATGTCAAATACGAACCGAGGAGCAGCAAAAGAAAGTTACAAAAATAGTTAGCCGAACGTCAATTAGAAGTTCAAAAACAGTTAGCCGAACGTCAATTATGAACAGAGGAATTGCTTACAGAAATTGTTAAGAATAATGCGAACGCGGAAAGCAATTCAGTATTTTCTCAGAATACAATATGGACCGTGATAGACAATTTTAAATACGAGGAAGAGGAAAAATCATTCGCAGCGTATTTTCGGCGTTATGAAGATTTTTTTAATATTGATTGCAGCAACTGGTCTGATCAAAAGAAAACCAGACTTCTACTACGAAAATTGGAAACGGCTGAGCATGATACATTCGTGGATTACATCTTGCCTCGGAAAACAGCAGATTTATCATTCAATGAGACGGTAAATTTGTTAACATAACTTTTCTCGCCGAAAACGTCTCTTTTCCATAAGCATTGGAGATGTTTGAATGTGGTAAAAGACGATAATGACGATTTTGCCAGCTACGCAGCTGTAGTAATCAAACACTGTGATGACTTTAAGTTGTCTGAATTAACAGCAGACAATTTTAAATGTCTTGTGTTTGCGCAAGAGTTTAGCTCGGGAAAAGATGCGGAAATCAGACGCAGAGTCCTTACAAAATTAGAAAATGAACCGAACTTAACACTTAAAAATTGACTGAGGATTGTCAAAAAGTAGAAATTATAAGAAAAGATGCAAGAAATATCGAAGCAGGCATCGCGAATATAGAAAATGTAACTAAGAAAAACCCGTCGAAATGGCACACAATGAACATGAAAAACATATCAGACAAGTATTCCGTCGAATACAAGATTATGGATTTAAGATCAAAGCAGATAAATGCTAGTTCTTTTTACAAACAATTAAATACCTGGGCCAAATAATCGATGAAGATGGCAGACACCCAGACCCAGATAGGGTGACTGCTATTAAAGAAATGTCGGTACCCGTAAACATAACTCAATTGCAGAGTTTTTTTTAGGTTTTGCAAATTATTACCAGGGATTCCTCCTAAATATGCACGAATTGCGCGCACCACTTAATGAATTGCTGAAAAAGGATAAGGCTTGGGAGTGAACAGAAGATTGCCAGACATCATTCCAAGAAATAAAAAGAATCTTGACTTCAAAACTATTCCTAACGCATTTCAACCCGCAGTTGGCAATAATAGTAGCTAGCGACACTAGTCAATATGGCGTTGGGGTGTGCATGCTACATCGAATGCTGGATGGCTCGAAACAGCCTATTGCTTTCGCATCACGGATTCTCTTGCCAGCGGAAAAGAATTATCCTCAGATCGAGAAAGAGGTCCTAGGAATTATATTTGCAGTTTTAACATTTCACCGGTTCTTATACGGAAGAGATTTTTTCTACAAACTGACCATAAGCCGTTGATATCCATTTTTTGATAAAAAAAGGACTTCCAACATTCACTGTGAACCGACTATGAAGATGGGGAACTATTCTGCTGAACTATAATTTTACAATTCAATTTCTCTGCTTAAAACAACTAGCCCATGCAGACGGTCTATCGAGACTGATTCCTACCAAAATGGAACCTCTTGAAGATTCAGTAATCGCGAGCTATGTATTAATAGTGATGTAAAAACCATGATAAACAATATTATCCGCGAACTGCCGGTTACACTTCAGGAAATTAAGTCATAATCCCTATGTGACAATTTCATTCAAACTACGAAGCAGAAATTAGCACTGGGTGACACCAGTTCAGACATTTTTTCATGGTTGCGACGAAATACTGTTATACGGTGAAAGGGTTGTCATCCCCCAAACCCTTGAAAAAAGAATTCTCAGGGATTTTCACATGGGGCATCAAGGAATAAACAGAATGAAAAGCCTAATGAGAAGTTTTGTTTATTTGCTATGGACCAAGATATTACCGACATGGTGAACAGATGCAAAGGCTGTGCTTTGGCTGCAAAAGCACCACCGATAACATATAAACCTTGGCCTAAGGCTGAACAATCATGGTCGAGGATCCACATCGATTATGCGGGACCCGTGGAGGATTTTTACTACCTGATAGTAGTTGACTCTTACTCTAAATGGCCAAAGGTACTAAGATGCCAAAAAACCGACCGCGGCAACAACGACAATTTTTTATTGGAATTGTTTGCTCGGTTTGGGGTTGTAGACTGTTTGGTTAGCGACAACGCTACACAGTTCACCTCGACAGAGTTCAAAGAATTCTGCGAGACGTATCAAGTCAAGCATATTACGACACTCCAGTACCACGCCAGAAGCAACGGCCAGGCCGAACGCTTCGTCGATACACTTAAAAGGCATTAAAAAAGGCGTCCTGTTCACCGACAGAAAAGGCCCTTCAGCAATTTCTGCAGGTTAGCAGAATCACGAGAAATAAAAAAAAAAAAAAAAAAAAAAACAGATGCAGAATTCCCAGCAGAAATCATGTTTGGACGGAAAATAAAATCCGTATTTGATAAACTGTTACCCAAACACATAGTACACAACAGAACCTCTACAATGCCAACGAAACTGTTTAGCAGCGGAGATAACGTGTATTTTAGAAATAATGTTTCTTTTTGGGAACAGGGCACGATCTTACGAAGAATCGGCCATGTTACATACATCATTCAGGGCCCATCTTCCAACATAAGAGGCACCTGAACCAAATCAGGAAACGCTTCTACGAGGATCAAGAAGAACCACCGCAGGACGGCAGTGAAGCGATTGAAACTGTGTATGACTGTTTTGACATAGACCCGCCAAAAGGGATGTCAGAACCGAGACGCTCTGGCAGAAACAGGAAGCGCACAGACCCCAAAAGGAAGAAATACTGATTTTCACAACCGCGGAAATCAGCTTGGGAGGGGGGTGTTGTGGGGGAATCATCCTCCAAATGGACTGTTCTATCCATTAAATAAACCATAGACCTTTTGATCCCAGGTGTGGATTAAACACCAAAGCGACCCTCGCCTGCTCGGTGACGTTTACTACTCTTTTCAGTTGTAACCTTTTTACGTTGTTGTTCCAGTAATACATTGTTTAAAATCTATTCCGTTGTTCTGTTTTCTTTGTGGCTTATTGCAAGCCATAACAAATATGAAGTGATTCCAGTACACACCTAACTAATAATATACCAATGTAGAAACGTTAGAGAATAGACTAACATGTTTAATAACACCATTTCAAACTATATCGATTAATACTAAAACAACCTAAGAACACAATATACCATCAACTGGAAAAAAGTAAGTGCACTTTACATACTTACAAATAGAATATCCGAAAGCGGCTAACATGTATATAAATAGAATGTGCATATTTACACGCGAGAATTATTATCATAAAACAGCGTTATATAATCGATTTCTAACAACAACTTTGTACTTTAATGCGATGTTTTATGTGAGACTGTGACGTCTACCGATACGGAGGCATCCATATTATTATGTATTTGTTTGCATGTATTCAGTCAGGAAGTTTTATCTCTATAAGAAAATATATAAATTGATAAAATATATAATATATATTATAGTATAAAAGAAAGGGATTGATAATTAAATAAATATAATTGGTACATCATTCTATAGAATAAATTACGGCTCAAATGAAAGAATGACAATCATTGATATAAACTTTATATAGATATGAAAACCATACGCTTAGATGTTTGCATCTGTTTTTTTTCAGATTTAATTACTATATGCACGTTGATCTAAAGAATGCAGCTTCCGTGATATATCTATGTTAAAATCGTATAAAAACAAATTCAGCATGCATGGTCCCCCGTGAGTGCACAGTGAACGATGCAAAAAAAAAAAAAAAAATTACAAAAATTCAGCATTTACGCCCCCTACCATTTAGCCCCAAAGGTCCACAGGGGACGTCAAATTCTGGTGAAAATGGACAAACGGTGCAGTTTTAGACCTTAACATATGTAAATTTACATTCTGCACCATGCAAAAGAAGAAATGACTAAGTCCGTTACCCCCCCCCCCCCCATTTAGCCCCAAAAGTCCCCAAGGCCTTAATGCATTTAAATTTGAGTTCAGCACCATGCAAAACTGCTAAATAGACATACACAGAAAATTTTTGACAAATATGGTAAAACAGTCCCAAAAATGTAGTGTTTTTATTAGCCCTAAAATTGCCCCTGGGACACACTCAAGAGTTATCGCGAAGTATAGATAAACTAAATTATATAGAATTCACTTAATTACAACCTTTCGGAAAGTTTTATAAAAATCCAAGCCATCAATTTTTTTGTAATAAGCACAAAAGTGTCAATTTTAGCTATTTAAACCCGAAAGGAACCCCTAGGGGGCAACCAGAGTTTTCCCGGAAAATCTGTTCTGTTACTTTTTTTACTCATATCATGTTTAGTGTTTGTGCAAAATTTCAAAATATTTAAAGTCGTAGTTATTGAGATAGGTGCGGACGGACGAACGGACAAACGGACAAGGGTGAATTCACAAGTCCACCCTCCTTTTGTCGGGGGACCAATAACTGCATCATTGTTCATATAGAAGTATGTTATAAAAGAATTAATGAAATTTATCAATAAAATAAATCAATAAATAATGTGCCAAAGTAAACGTATGAACACATGAAAGTAAGAAATGGAATAAAATAGAAAACTCTGGAAACACTTTAGATGAAAGGATGGACACTTATGTCTTAAAACTAGAGTATAGCCATACCTCCACTCCCACTGGTGAGATACCTTGACCAGGCTGGAGTGTACTTTACTTTTCCCCTCCCTTTCCCCAATTCTTTTTTTGTCGCGCCTTTACCCCCAAACCTCTCCCAACCGTCTCAATGAACTAGACACCCTTCAATTTTCCAGGGTTTAAGTCACACCCAGATATTTTTTATATACAAAATGAAAGAATCTTGATTTGATTTCAGTGCCGCCCCCCCTTTTTTGTCTAATGAGGTGAATCTCTCTAATATGAGATTCCACTGAAATATCTATGCACATATGTAACCAGTAATGTTTGTATAATAAACATACTACATACCTGCTCTGTCTTCCATTGAACACCCTTTTAATAATAATAATAATAATAATAATAATAATAATAATAATAATAATAATAATAATATGTTATTAAAGATTAATATATATATATATAAATAATAATAATATATATATATATATATATATATATATATATATATATATATATATATATATATAGATATATGTATAAAATTAAAATTAAAATTGAAGTTATATATTTGGATTTTACCGTCACTGGATAATTTATCTTCCACCAGACTATCCATTCGCGTGTAATCATCTTTTTCTTCACCATATTCCCTCTGCTTCACTTTTTTGTTATCAAGTAAGATCTTTGACTTACTTGTTGTTTCATCAAATACTTTTGCATGCAAAATCCGATCCCGCATTTTGCTAATTCCTACCCTCTGATGAGAAGGAAAGTATTTCTGTGAAACTCCGCAGATTAAGGACTATCCACTTATCAAGTGTCTCCTTTTCATATTAAATATGTTTTTAACTCTTTTTCAAAGTGTTTTTTAACATGTTTTATTAACTGTTTGCTCGTATATATATATATATATATATATATATATATATATATATATATATATATATATATATATATATAAGGTTAAGAAGAAAGTTCTGGCGGAATTTTTAATTTTGATTTCAAATTATGTATTTTCAAATAGGTTTTCGTTATAATACTTTTACTTTATATATCATTTTAAAGAGCGTTTTTCACTCCAACTGTTTAAACTACAATCGTTTAAAAATAATTTTGTCTTTCTTAAAACGTAGTATACAAGATAGAAAACAAGCAAATTTGCACAATTTTCTTATTTCAATTCAAGATTAGGCAAAAAATCGTTGAAACAGCTCGCGATATCAACGAAGTGTTTGAGCCAGGGACAACTGCTGAACACACAACACAATGGTGGTTTAAGAAATTTCGTGACGGCGAAGAGTCTTGAAGATGATGAGCGTAGTGGTTGGCTATCGGATGTTGACAACGCTCAATTAAGAGCCTTAGTCGAAGTTAATCCACGCACAACTACTCGAGAACTTGCTTCTGAATTAGATGTAATATATACCACAATTTCCCACCACTTGAGAGAGATTGGAAAAAAAGAAGAAAACTTGATAAATGGATGCCTCATCAACTGAACAACAACTAAAGATTGTTATGAAGTGTATTTTTTATCTTATTTTACGCAACGAGAACGAGTTTCTCCACCGGGTTGTAATTTGCGATAAAAAGTGCATTCTTTACGACAACCGGCAACGTCAGCCCAGTGGTTAGACAACAACGAAGCTCCACAACACTTCCCGAAGCCAGGGTTGCACCAAAAGAAGGCCATGCTGACTGTTTGATGGTTTGCGACTGGTTTCATCTATTACAGTTTTTTTTAATGCAGACAGAAAATTCCGTGAAGATAAGAACAAAATGTAATAAGTTCAAAATCGCACAGTATATAGATATTTTATGACTGACTTGGATAGCTATCTTACATTTATATCAGATCTACCTCTTCGGTCCATGTTTTAAAAAAGTGTCCTCCATAGTATCAGGCTTGACGGAATGATTAATTGTAGATATAGACCAGTTCAAACCCTCCAATAAATTACAGCAAAAACCTAACAGTCGACCGTAGTTCTCTCCAGAATGTGCACAGAAATCATTATTTCCATTGCTTCCAACGTAATAGATGCACTATCAGAACTGACAGCATCCACTGTAAAAGAGTATTGAAGAACACGAGAGAATTGTATGCTCAGTCCGTCAAGTCCAAAGTAGCTGAGGAGGGGCTTAGTTCCCACCAGTTTTGGCAAATAACTAACAGGGTCCTGAATAGAAGTGTGTGCTCTATCTCAACCATTATCAATGGACTTGATGTAATCTCGTCAACATCGGACAAAGCCAAACTCTTTGCCAAAAAATTTGCAGCTAATTCTAACCTATGCGATCAGGGCCGACAAACCTTCATATTTCCTCATATGTATGAAAACATACAAATATCTGTGCATGCTGTTGCCAAGCTAATAAAAAACCTCGATTCCAGTAAAGAAACTGGTAATGACTGCATTCCTATTATAGTGACCCAAAAGAGTCAACCAGAACTTCCATACTTTCAAAGCTGTTTAAGTGTTGTCTTAATGAGAATTGATTCCCAACACCCTGGGGCACCTCATCAGTATGTCCCGTATTTAAGAATTCAGGTGATGGCTCATCTCTCTCTCAATACAGACCAATCAGACTCCTGTGCGTCAAGAGTACGTTCCTTGAATCTGTGTTAAATAGAGAAGTAGTCAAGCATTTCAACAAAAACAATCTCCTTAATGACATGCAATATGCTCGATCTACAGCAGATGTGTTAACCGTTATATATCATAGGATTAGCGAATCTCTCGAAGGAGGCTTCCTTTCCAGGGCAATTGCTCTTGACATATCAAAGGCGTTTGATAGGGTATGGCATAAAAGTCTACTCTACCAAATCTCCAGCTATGGTATAGCTGGAAATGTATTTTCAATTATTAAATCATTTCTCTTTGATAGGTTCATAAGAGTAGTAGTTGATGGGCAGAAATCAGAAGCTCACAGTATTAATGCTGAAGTCACTCAGGGTCCATTCTGGGCCCAACTCTTTTCCTGATATACATCAATGATCTTCCAAATCACATCCTAATATCATTTGTAGACATTTATGCTAACGACACTACCATCTATGGTAACACTTTAAAGGCAGTAAACGACGAATTCTCTCTGATTCTCTCTTCTGATTTTGATCACGTGGTGCAATGGGGAAAGAGGTGGCTGGTCACTTTTAATGCATCTAAAACCAAGCCTCTATCTTTACATCATCAACGCTCTGATCCCCATCTGGCATCAATCAAAATGAATGGCTCTCGTCTCGGGGAGGCTCCATGTTTTGACAAACTTCTAGGTCTGAGATTTACTCCTGATCTGAGATGGAACACGTACATCAAATCCGTTGGCAATGTTGCTGGAAAAATGGTGGCATCGTTCTACCGCTCCAGTAGATGTCTCACTGCTGATGCAGTTCTCTACCAGTATAAGAGCCAAGTATGTCCAACGATGGAGTACTATTGCCACATCTGGACAGGAGCTGCTAGAAGTAGCTTATTCTGGCTTGACAGAATTCAAATAGACTTCGTAGTCTAGTGGGGGATGCCGTTTTCTTTTCCCTGCAACCTCTTTCTCACAGAAGAGACGTTGCGAGCCTGTCCATGCTTTATCGTTATTTTCATGGCAAGTGTTCGTCTGAACCATGGTCCCCCTGTCCAAACTTTCATGAAAAACACTGAGTCTAGTTGAAACCACTATCAATAATTTTCCCCACTCTTTATCTGTGCCTAAACATAAACGTAGATTCTACGAACAAAACTTCTTTCTTAGAACTGCACGCCTGTAGACTCTGTTCCGTTCGCCTGCTTCCCAACTGACTACAATATGGTTGTCTTCAAGTCCAACGTGAACAAATTTATGATGAGCCATGCCCTTACGTAATTCAATTTACCAAATTTCCACCACTAACAGTTACTACGACATGTTCCCCTACATTCATTAACCATTATCTTCGAGTGGCTTCTGGGCCTTGATAAGTGCTGACTCCTTTGTAAAAAAGTACTGTTAACTAATGGATGAAATGCATCAAAAACTTCAGTAACAACACCCAGCATTAGTAAAAAAAAAAAAAAAAGAGGGCCCAGTTCTCCTCTACAAGAACGCCCGACCGCACGTAGCTAAACCGACCCTGCAGAAGTTGAACGAATTGGGCTATGAAACGTTGCCTCATCCGCCATAATCTCCAGATCTCCCTCCTACCGACTACCACTTTTTCAAGCATTTCAACAACTTTCTGAGTGAGAAATGTTCCAAAAACCTAAGCGATATCAAAAACGCCTTCAGCGACTTCATCGCCACCAGAACGCAAGATTTTTACGTTACTGCCATAAATACACTTGTTTTGCGTTGGGAAAATGAGTTGATTCTGCTGGTGCTTATTTCGATTAATAAATTTTTGTTTGAGCTGAGATATGTTCATTTGAAGTTAAAAGTTGAAGACCGCAAGAACTTTTGTCGACCTGATATATATATATATATAAATATATATAATTTACCCTGTCCATTTGTCTGTGCGAGAAACTACTCTGTCAATGTTTGGTTTACAGACTTGAAACTTGATATATAGGGAATTCGATCCTGTGAAAAAAATGGATTTGGTTTTTAGCCGGTAAAAATAACTACCAAAAGATTAACATTGATAAAATTTGAATTTTTCAGGCATAAGTCGACTAAAAGTGCTTCTATACACATGCGCAAATATACATTTATACGTTAATATTGGTTTATTTTAAGAATTTTGATATCCATTTGTTGGTAGCTCAGATTGTAACGAATAAGGCTGGAGAACTACGTGTTTTTGGGTTCAATTCTAGCTGACAACACTCAAGTCATATTTTTTTTTTTTTACTTTTGAACTTACTACAATAATCAGCAGAGTATTGACTCTATGATAATAAATATGAAATCGATATCAATTAAAATATCATATTTAAGCGTATTTTACGACCGGGCAACGCCGGGCAACACCGGGCGGCATGCTAGTATATATTAAAATAAAGACGGCTTATTGAATCAAAACAAAGCTGTTCACGTGAGTTTGGCAAATAAATATTATGTAAGTGTTGGCTGGCACCCCTGAAGTTTATGACAATGGATTATTCTTGACGTCACTTCCGGTGATCGGGTTCAGCTTTACAGCAGGTTGAACCCAAGATTGAGAGAGAGAGAGAGAGAGAGAGAGAGAGAGAGAGAGAGAGAGAGAGAGAGAGAGTCATAACTTTTCGGAGTTTCCACTTAACTAACATCGTTTCTGGCTTTTCTGTTTGATATATTCTTCATTTCACTGTTTCGAGTCTTCTTGTTATTCTTTCCAACATTTACGCCATAGCAGAAATTATAATCATTTTAAAAAGTAACATTTCTATATTTTATATTTTTACTATTGATTTGCACTATTCCAAGCAAATTACTCATGCCTCTTTCCCTGTAGCAGTATGTGGGTGGGAAGCGTGTCACGCGCTTTCTGTGAAGAACAACTGCATTATGGGATTGTCGAGTATCAATGACGAACTTATGAGATCATCGTCGGCAGATTCGATTTTTTTTTCCTGCAAATCTCTCTCCACTCGTATCTTTGTCATGATTCCTCATCGTCACGACATTTCGGTTGTTCCGGCTTCTACTCAACCACCGAGTATAATAAATACGATTTTTATATGATATTAGGTTGGTGCAAAAATAATGTCGTTTTTTTTGACGTTCGACTTCAAAAGATCATAACTCCTTTCATAATAAACTTCATTAATCGAAATAAGAACCATTAGAATCGACATATTTTTGCCAACGAAAAACAAGTTTATTGATTCCTTTAGCATAGAAATCCGGAATTCTGGAAGGAATGAAGTCATTGAAGACCGATTCGGCATAATTTCAGCTTTTGAAGCATTTTTCGCGCAGGAAGTTGCCGAGATGTTTGAAAAAGTGATAATCGATGGGCGAGAGGCCCGGTGAATATGGTGGATGAGGCAGAGTCTCGTAGCGCAATTCGTTCAGCTTCTGCATGGTCAGTTAAGCAACATGCGGGCGAGCGTTGTCATGAACGAGATTGGTCCCTTCATATTGACTAATCTCGGGCACATACGTTGGCGCTTCTGGTGCATTTCGTCAATTTGTCGGCAGTACTTCTCCGCCGTAATCGTTTCGCCCGGATTAAAGAAGCTGTGATGGATGAGACCGGCTGCAGACCACCAAAGAGTCACCACAACCTTTTTTTGTGCAATTTCGGTTTTGGAAAGTGTTGTGGAGCCTCTCCAGCATCCAACCACTATGCCGAACATTGCCGGTTGTCGTAGAGGATCCACTTCTCATCACATTTCACAATCCGCTCGAGAAAGGGGTCGTTTTTGTTGCGCAGGAGCGTAGAAGACAACGACGATTTTTTAAATTATCGTTCATTTCATGCGGCACCCATTCATCCAACTTTTTGACTTCCTTATTTGCTTTAAATAACGAACGACTGTTGAGTGGCTGACCTCGAGTTCAACAGTAACTTCTCGTGTGGTTTTGTGAGGATCGGCTTCAATTAAAGCTTTCAAATATTCGTTATCAACCGCAGTCGACCGGGCGCGATCATCTTCATCTTCAAGGCTCTTGTCACCATTGTGAAATTTCTTGAACCCCCGTTGTGTGACACGTTCGTTAGTGGTTCCTGGGCCAAACGTATCATTGATTTCACGAGATACTTTGGCAGCTTTTCGACCTAGTTTGGACTTGAACAAGAAAACCGTTCGGATTTGAATTTTTCCCATGCTGTCGAAAAGCCTGCAAAAAATGAATGAATAGACTGAGAACGGTAACAAATAACACGATTCGATAGTGCGAAGAACGCGTTTTAAAATTATATATATATATATATATATATATATATATATATATATATATATATATCAATGAATTAATTCAGAAATCATATATAAATTAACACATGTGAGAAAACGATATGATTTTTACACCAACCTAATATTTATTAGCGATCCTACGTCAATAGCTTTCCAACAGACTAACGATCAATGCCCAAAATAAAATTTTCAGATGATGATGATGATGATGATGATTATGGTTACTAGGGACCTTACGTCTAGCACTTAAGTTAACTAGTGTGATTTTGACAAAGGGCATGGCGATCTTCTCAGAGATAAAATTAAGGCAATGGCTAGCGGTTCAAAAGTGGTAGCAAAACAATGAGGAGTATGGGTGTCAAAGATAGTTAACACCCAAAAACCCGCAATTTAAGATTAAAAAAAATAAAGAGAAGCGATTGAAAATACTTTAAAATATAATCTTAATTCATTAACTTACTTAAGCGAAGCTGATCGCCTAACCCGCAACTTAGATGGAAGGATGCGAACATTACTGCACGCGAACACTGGAGTTTTACCGTCTCGTTCTTCTCCCCCATCTTACTCAATAACGATAGCGACTACTGCTAGTGCTACGATAAACGATCGTTAGCATGCTTACGCCCCAAGAATAAAGAATAAAAGAGAAAAATGACTACGATTTTATAACCAAATATATTTTTTGAAAATTGTCTTTATTTCTTCAAAGTCCGAAAAATATATTTGCATTGTATATATTAATCACTTGTCGTGTAGATATGATTGTCTTTTTTTTTTTTTAACGTTTGGAAGAAACTTTTTTTCTACAGAATCAAGTCGAACTGAACAACCAAGTTAAGAGTAATCACCTTTTTTGTGCAGCAGAGCTGTCGCCAAACCAAGCGATGGTTCATCCACTCTTTTGTACAGCAGTGACGCCAAACTAAGTGAATGTTCATCCCCTCTTTTGTACAGCAAGGCGCGCTGGGGGATACTAGACGCTGACAAAATCGCACTCGGAATTGCCCTGGTTGTGGACATTGAGTTTTATTAGAATTTATGTAAGTCTGTGGTTTTTGTTGAGCATCATTTATGATTCGTTGGCATTCGTTTCCCCGATATCTTTCTATTAAGAATCCTCCCAGAAGGACATCAGGTACTTACGGGAGGGGGCCACATGAAGGTTGCCCAACATCCCTAAGTGAATATATTTCTGTTGTAGAACGAACTGGATTCGAATTGTGTACCTTCAGGTTGCCAGTTTGTGTCGTTAACCACTGAGCCACGTAGATAAAACTATCAGAGATGGGGCTTGGTTTGTCTTTGTCCATAGATGTTTGATAGGTCAAACACTGCGTTTTTCTCTAGTTCGAATTTGACGTCACTCTTCATGTGTTTCTGTTCAAGTTTCGGGACTTCATCTCCCTTTAGTATCTGACCAGCATAAGTTTTATTACGTTTTATATGGTCATACATTAACTTTATTGACGCAAAGTGTGGTCATCATATTAAGCAGATAAAGACGCCGGAGAGAAGTCGAAAAAGTTGGACTCGCACCACTTCTACCTCCATTTCACCCACATCTCAAAATCTGTAACCTTAGTAAATTTGAGAAATCTCAAATCTTAGAAAGTAAAAGAGAAACTGCCACATATTCTAAACAGAAACAAGATGGCGCCACTTAGTAAGTATAAACTTGGTAGCTGAACAAGCGTTAATGTTCCATCCGCCATTTTGATTTTAGATATTCAGGTGTTTTATGCAGATTTTACGTAATATTAATCCAATTAGGTAAATTTGGATTAAAACTATTCGCCCCCAAATGAATATTTGAATATTTCCTAGGAAAATGCGAATTCTTACAAGTTCTTGCAGAATGCGCATTACAGTATGTTTCTTTGAATGAAAACTTCTCGAAGTTGTCCATTTCCGCATGAAATGATTATTACGGCAAGATAAGGAAATTGAAATTTATTCGAAAAACTATGACATCAAATGCTGTATATTTTTGCAGATTATATAATCTCTTACTATAAATAAGGATATCTCTAGGAGTAATGTCCACAAAATCTCGCTTCTCAACTCCCCTATCAGATCATTGTTAGAAATAATCCCAAATAGTAGTCATTAAGTGGCAATACGCCTTGTTTGGATTGAAAAAGAGTAAAAAAAAGGAGTATCGGAAGTTAGTAAATTAGTCTGAAATAATATAGTGAATTGAATTTAGTATAGCAATCTAATCCAATAGTTCATTAATAGATTTGGTTGGTTGGTTGTTTTTGTTTTACGGCATATCAACCCTTTTCGGGTTATTTAATGCCGAATCCAAAGATTTTGAAGAAAAATTCTTTTTAATAGAATATATTTGTTATTTTCACGTCGGTTTCTATTTAACCCATAGTTGGGACCCTAACAGGTACTACCACTCCGGGTCAGAGTGTACCAGGGAGCAATGGTAATTAAAGGGTGGCTCCACACTCCCCAAAGCCCACAAGCTGGGGCCTCACCACTGGATATAGTTTAAGGTCATATCCAGAACCCCCATTGAGGGACTTTTACCCTCTGCAGGGGGGCAGTCGGCGTATTTTAATGCCCCACCGACATGGCCGTTCATTAATAAAAGTAATAGTATAGTTTCGGCTTCAGACGGGTACCAAATCACTAATAGTAATAGATTTAACTAACTTATAAACTTGTATAATTGTAACGTAAGTTATACAATTGTACAATTGTAACGTAAGTTATACAATTGTACAATTGTAACGCAAGTTATAAACTTGTATAATTGTAACGTAAGTTATACAATTGTACAATTGTAACGTAAGTTATAAACTTGTACAATTGTAACGTAAGTTATACAATTGTACAATTGTAACGTAAGTTATAAACTTGTACAATTGTAACGTAAGTTACAAACTTGCACAATTGTAACGTAAGTTATAAAATTGTACAATTGTAACGTAAGTTATAGACTTCAATTGTAACGTAAGTTATAAACTTGTACAATTGTAACGTAAGTTATAAACTTGCACAATTGTAACGTAAGTTATAGACTTGTACAATTGTAACGTAAGTTATAAAATTGTACAATTGTAACGTAAGTTATACGCTTGTATTATTGTAACGTAAGTTATAAACTTGTACAATTGTAACGTAAGTTATAGACTTGTACAATTGTAACGTAAGTTATATACTTGTATAATTGTAACGTGTTATACACTTGTATCAGTGTAACGTAAGTTATAAACTTGTATAATTGTAACGTAAGTTATAAACTTGTATAATTGTAACGTACGTTATACACTTTTATCATTGTAACGTAGGTTATTCACTTGTATCATTGTGACGTAAGTTATAAACTTGTATAATTGTAACGTAAGTTATAAACTTGTATCATTGTAACGTAAGTAATAAACTTGTATCATTGTAATGTAAGTTATTCACTTGTATCATTGTAACGTAAGTTATAAACTTGTATAATTGTAACGTAAGTTATACACTTGTATCATTGTAACGTAACTGTTACCCGTGAACCGTGTTCGTTACAGTTCAAACCCCTCTCGAGTCCCCACGCCGTCCGGCATCGTCGAAAACAAACAAAGAAAAATAAATCCAACTCGGCTTTTCTTTCTTTTTTAACACAAGTCGTTTATTACAATTTTTTCCCCTCCTTGTTTCGACATCAGCTTAACTAACGTCTAACGCTTCTGATCCACTACACACCGGTCGTAGACAACAATTTCTTATACGTCCATCTTTTCGACCCCATGTTCTTCCCCGAGCACATGGTATCCTGTTTTTCTTCTTCAGATGCATTATTTATTCGCAAAATATATATATATATATATATATATATATATATATATATATATATATATATATATATATATATAAAATTTACATTTTTAAACAAATTAGGTACAAGGCAATAAAAAGTGTGGCCAAATGGAGTTCGTTTTCACCCTTCCATCCTGCGTTCAATTAAACAAAATTGGCTATAACTTTTGCAGTCAGCACGATACCACATTTACTCGAAGGACTATCCCACTGAAAAGTATCCTTGAAGTTATTTGAAATTATTATTTTTGCTCACACACGCACACACACACACACACACACACACACACACACACACACACACACATATATTTAAAGGAGATTAGAGCAATAGTCTAAAGAGCAGAGTGTATTTTAATGTAATAGTAAAATTACTAATTTAATTAAAATACAGGAAAAGAAAAATGCTCGTTGTAATTTAGATATATAATAAGCTCGATATGTAAATATACTAGAGCTAATTTAATATTCAGTAATGCGATTGATAATTTAAAATTCGAATTAGAATTAAATTAAAAATCCGTTTCAGAAGAAGGAACAACAACAAAAACAATAATTTGTACGATCGTTTCGGAAAACAATCTTTTATTGTGGTAGACATTAAGCCACGGACAATAATTTTTACATATAGTATTTTTAACAAACAAAGTTTCCTCATCAGCAAAAGTATTGGAAAGGGTTTTTAATATATGTAAAAGACACCATAAATAAACCTAGCATTAAAAGTAAGGCAGATGTATCTTTTAATTCTTCGCCTTTTGAAATCAACAATTTGCTGATTTCAAAAGGTCGCTAGAAAAATGATGGGATTCTTCTATCGATCCAGTAGATATCTATCTGCTGATGCAATTCTCTACCTATATAAGAGCCAGGTACGTCCAGGGATGGAGCATTGCTATCACATCTGGGCAGGAGCTGCTAGGAAAACCTTATCTTGCTTTGACAGAGTTCAGAATAGACTTCGTAGCTTTTTGGGGGGTGCCCTTTTCTCTTCCCTGCAACCTCTTTCTCACAGAAGAGACGTTGCGAGCCTGTCTCAGTTTTATCGTCATTTTCATGACAAGTGCTCGTCTGAGCTCCAATCTATGCCCCCCTCGCCAAACATTCACGAGAAACACTCGTTTGGCTGTAAACACTATCAATAATTTCCCCCACTCTTTATCTGTGCCTAAACCTAAACGCAGATTCCATGAACAAAGCTTCTTCCGTTTACCTGCTTTTCAGCTGACTACAATATGGCCGTCTTCAAGTCCAATGTAAACAAGTTTTTGATGAACCGTTCCCTTTAAGTAATCCAATTTACTAAATTTACACTTCTAACGATTACTGCTATATTGTTCATTTGACCACTGTACCATCTTAACCCCTATCCTGGAGTGGCCTCTGGGCCTTGATAAGTGGTGATTCCTCTGTAAAAAAAAATAACTGATAGTTGCCAAATGTGCAATTAAAGAAAATAGAGTTTTCAACTTAAAGTTCGCCGCCTCTAAAAAAGACCCTTTAACTAATACATTGGCTCTTCACATTGGAAAAACAATAAACGAAATTGGTATTGGTATTATTAAGGAGTCACTAGCAGAGTGCTCTATAATTGGATGAAATACAACCAATCACGGACTTCCTTTTTAAATTTCTCTCCAACAATACGAGAGCTTTTTTTTCGAATTCTCTACCTCTTTTGCTTGTCGGGCATCGGAGACAACACGTGTCTTTCAGCTATCTCCGCCATTCAGGTGTGAGGAGTTTCGACAGCAAAGAAATCTAGGCTCCACTTTTTTTTCCTCATCCCGGCCAAAATTCTACAGGAAACAAACATTATTAACAGGAAGAATCCCACAGATAAGTTCCGCAAAACCAACATTTTTTCTTCCCCGTCTTTCCTATCCATACAAGTTTTATAACGATTTTCATTTGTGTTCTTTGTCGACGTCACATTATTTTGTTACCATCCATAGTTGGGGAAATCCCAATAATTTGCAAGAACAGACATGAGATAATTTTACATGAAATAGATTTATGTAAATTAATTTGCAAAAGAAGAACCACGTGAGATAATTTAACATGAATTAGATTTGTGTCAACTAATTTGTAAAACTCTGAAAATAAACTTTTATGCCAAAGAAAAAAATACGTGGGATCATTCAATACAAAAACTTGATGTCTCCAGAGGAAGGGATAAGCACACCCATCCAATTTGGTGATGCCTGTTAGGATTGTGGAGGTTAGGTTAGGGTTAGGGTTAGGATTGTAGAGGTTAGGTTTCTTCCGTCCTTTTCTCTCATTTTTCCTTTGTTCATTATTTTGTTTTGAAATTTGTCTTTTACTAAGCAGGATGGATGACTTCAAACAGATTAAGGGTGTGAGAGCCTTAGTTTTTAACAAGGATCTTTTTTTTTTTTACACAGTGATCACCACTTATCAAGGCCCGGAAGCCACTCAGGGATAAGGGTTATTGCAAGTACATTACGTTAGTGTGGAGATTTGATCAAGTGTTTACTTAAGGGGGCGGTTCATTAGGAATTTGTTAACGTTGGACTTGAACACATCCAAGTTGTAATCCGGTGGGAAGCAGGCAGACGGAACAAAGTTCCACAGGCGTGCAGTTCTAAGAAAGAAGCTTTGTTCATGGAATCCGCGTTTTGATTTAGGCACAGATATAGAGTGGGGGAAATTTTTCACAGTGGATTCAGCTAGACGGGTGTTTTTCGTAAAAGATTGGCGAGGGGGGACCAGAGATTGGAGTTCAGACGAGCACCTGCCATGAAAATAACGATAAAACAAGGATAGGCTCGCAACGTCTCTTCTGTGGGAGAGAGGTTGCAGGGTAGAGAAAAGGGCACCCCCCACTAAGCCACGATGTCTATTTTGTACTCTGTCAAGGCAGGATAGGCTGTTTTTAGTAGCTCCTGCCCAGATATGGCAACAGTATTCCATCCTTTTAAAAGAAAAAAAATCAACTCTGCCGTTGAATTAATGTTGAATAAAACTTGTTTTTTAAAAACAAGAAAATCTCATAAATAAGTGGTTGGTTGACACAATATAAAAATAAGTGAGGCTTGTAATTTAGAAAAAAAAAAAGCGGTTTGTTCGAAAACGAAAAGTTAGCTTCGTGTGTTTCAATCCCGAGGTTGCAGTGTGTGAAATTCAGTTGAATACGAGTCGGTAAATTTGAATTTAAAATTTCTTAGTTCAATTTGAAAACTGTGTGCACGTTTTACACTCCAAGAAAGCCAAGTAGTCACTTTTAAAAAGCTTTTTACGCGTCTCAATTAGTGTCTCATCTTTCGTTAAAAAATTAAAACTAGTATAGCTATGAATTTGTTGAGAAAGGAATTTTCAGATATTCCTCTCATTATTGATGAAAGTTTTAAGCAATTGCAAGGTAGTAACCCTAAATATGACCCAGAGTTTGTCAACATTAAGTTTTTTTAATCTGAAATTAAAGCTGACCTGTCTGAATTAAATACTTCTTATAATTTCGGATTTTTTTTAAGCTATGAATTGATTAACCATATATTTTTTTTCAAAATTATCACGAATTATTCACAAAGTCATAAAAAGACATAATAATTAGATACAAAAGAGAAATGCTAAAAAATGGCATAATAATGTATGTATGTATGTATGCATGTATGTATGTATGTGTCAGGTCATGTCATATGCTACTGGTACCATGTAACCCAGTACTACCTGCCTCATGGTCGGGTCACCGGCGACTAAACTGCTTCCTCCACCAGGCTTGTTTGGTGAGGAGGGTTGCTAGTCTCCCCGAAGGATTAAAAACAAGACCTTCCAAATGGCGAATGGACCTTTTTTCGGGGTCAACAGCCAACTAGCACCGTGTGTTTGTTTGTATGTATGTGTGTGTGTTGGGGTAGAGAGGGCTCCCGTAAGCCGTGGTGAAGGCAACCTTTCTAGGAGAAGCAAATCTCTGATTTAAAAAAACATAAAGTGGGAGATCAGTACCCGCATTAAGCTGGTCTGCAGTTTAATTGTTGCTGGCTATCTTGCTCTTGCTTGTTGCTGGATCTCAACATTTTGGACCGAGAGAGAGAGACTTAGCTGTCGTACAAAGCTAAGACTCTGTAACATCGTCTGTGTATATATGTACTCCCTCAGGCATTTGTGTATAAAAATGGTCCTGTGGCGATGGAAAAGTTGTGACACGTGGAGGCTTGAAATGCTGGATGCTTGTAATAATTGATCTCAATGACCGTCTTCAGTGTCATGCCTGCTTGAGCGTGTGAATTCACCAGTAGGACTAAAAAAAGTCATTTTTGGGCTCATGGACTTTAAGTGTCTGAGGGAGTGGCACTCGTCTGACAAGGCGTTGCAATCACCATGTATGTATGTATTTGGTCAAGGTTTGTGTTAAAAGCTCCCAGACAAATCAACCCCACGTGTACGTCGTGACCACAGCCATGCAAATGGGGCTCTGATGAACGGCGAGTGTCCTACGCCATATAACTGGACCTCCACTGCCTTGTGGGCCAAGGTTATTTAACCAAAGGCTAAGGGTGAGGTAAACCTGACAGAAACCTCCAGAGAAGCTTAGGCCCTGTAAGCTGCGACATACATGACCCACCGGCGTGTGGAGTATGCTCTGGTGCCCAGCTACCTTAGTCCCAGTCATGGATCAAATGGAATGATGGGGGGGGGAGATGGGCTTCGTAAGCCGTGGTGAAGGCAACCTCTCTAGGAGAAGGAAAACCCTGATATGAAACCTGCGCCGACTGCTGCATTCAATGATGTTGCCTGGCTCTTCTTTTGGTTCAATGTGGCAGCTGCTCAGAGAGTGGGATTGTCTCTCTGCAAAGTCTTCCTCACTATAAAAAGCTTCAAGTACAGGCATTAATTGATATGTAATGAATACACATTTTACCATCAGTGTGTATCTGGATAACAAAAAGGCTGGCTGTAGCCTAAAACTGCAAACGAGCACTCAATGAGGACTGATTCGTATATAGGCGTCAATTGAAATAAAGGCTCTGGAACATCCAAGATCTGGTCCGACGCGTGTTCAGGACACCACAGCCTGGACCTGGTCATTAGCAGATGTGCAGGACTGTAGAAGGTTCATAGAAGTGATTGTCCGGCACGTGCTGTTAGTGGCGCTCATGTCTGCCTCATTTGAGCCAGAGATGTATTAACTAATGACAATACTTGAGAACGAGTTTGCTGCCATCATGTATGTATTTGTATGTCTCGTTAACCTTTCGACACACGCAACTAACACTAACAAAATTGGTATTATTTGAAAGTCAGTCTCTCGGCCGACAAATATCACAAAAATTGACCAAAAAAATTCATTCTTTCACCGTAAACTGGGCCGTTTTCTACAAGGAGGGTTCACTTTTTCGTTGACATTTATGCAAAGTCATTCAAAGTAATTTTCTTTTTTCTTAAGGGGTTGATTTATTTTTTCTACAAGGAGGGGTCACTTTTTCGCGAAAATTTTTGCAAAGCCATTCACGCCTCGATATACGCGTAAAACATGTTATTTCGAACGTTAAAAGTCTCGTGGACGAGATGACTAAACAATTTCTCTCCTTTTCCTCTTAGTGTTACAAGTTCGAATCTAGCTATTGCGACTATTTGTTTTGCGATTACGAGTATCTTCTAGCGATTTAGTTACTACATACCAATGCTATTTTCATTTTTTTGCTTACAAGACAGAATAATTAGATACAAACAAGAAATGTCAGACCAACATGATCAATAAATAAATACAGAACCAGTTGAAAACATTGTATCTTTTATAAATGATTTTTTTATAATCAAACACAAAGTCATTATAAAGACATAATAATTAGATACAGATATAGATACAAACGAGAAATATAAAAAAAAGACATAATAAATCACTATTAGACGGACGCATAATAAAAAATCCATGAGATCCCTAACAATAGATAATGCATAAAATCGAGATATGTCAAAGGCGTATAATAAATAACAACAAAATAATTATCAAAGAAACACAGTAAAGAATTAAAAACCAAATAATAGCCAAATAATTAAATGAATACAGAAATCCTTGCATTTTTATTCGCACACATAATTAGCTTAGCTGAACTCCAATCTAAGGTTCCCT
>NC_136502.1:2881356-2921356 GCF_053919585.1 Euprymna scolopes
TTCAAGATAATCTTCATTATAAAACTTTACTTAAAACGCCGACGCATCCATTTTTTATATACACCTTCTCGTCACACTCGAGTGATTGCATCGTGATGGACTTCAACTGCGATCACACCCCTACGCCAATCTGGTTAGGGATTCTTTAACCCCAAATATTGAGATATTAAATCTTTTATTCATGTTAAAAAATACAGAAACAAATCAACGATGAACAAAAAACTTAGGCACATGGCCAACTCAAAAGGGGGGATTTTGGGGTCGTTGGTCATCCTTGTCACTCCAGAACTAAACAAAGTCAAAAGTTTCTCCCAGCTAGTATCTTCTTTCACCATAATACCGCATTCACCCTTTCATATTGGGGGACGTCCTAGTAACTCCCAATTTTTAAAACATTTTTTATTGACGTGTAAAAACAAAAAAGATAACAATAAAATGGTAACAATAATTCATTTGTGTCGAGGGCGGGGGAAGAAAAAACAAAAGGTGATTAGTAGAACCCTCCCAACCCCGTCTAGTTGATAGACTGCCCGTTCCACTAGGTTTGTAAAAGGAACCTCGCTTCTGCGGGTCAGTCTCTAGGTGGGGATGCCCTCTAGATGGGGGTGAATGGAGAAAAGAACATTTTTGTGGGTAAGTGATGGAGGTTAGTTTGTATTTCTTTTTCTCCAAGATGGGTAAAATTTAGAGGAAGGAGTGAAAACAAAAATTGCAGGTAAGAGGGGATGGGGATCTTGGAGGCTTCCTAATCGGGGAGGGATGGAACACACACTCAGCTAGCTGAGAGACTACTTGTTTAATTTTACTTTACAGAACTGCGCGTTCCACACCTAGGCGGGGAACACGTATTCAAATTTGGCTCCTCTTCGTACACACAGACTTGCCACATGTATCCATCTTCTGTCAAATGCCGCGCGATGCAGCCTTCTTCTATCACATCTGATCTTCACCCGTAGTTGGTGTTTAAAGAACGCGATCAGATCCTTCTCATTTCGCCATAAAGCATACATGGACGGGAATAACTCTTGTCGAATAATCTGTGTTTCACGTCCTGTGAACCAGAAAGGGCTAGCTGCGGTTACCGGCGGAGTATTGGATTGTTCCATAACTCTTATTTTTTTTTCTTTTCTTGTAAGTTATCAAATTTAACAAATTTTCATTACTAATGATTATTATATTGTCCAATTTCTACTGTACACTCTTTAACCCTTATCCTTGAGTGGCCTCTTGGCCTTGTTAATGTGTTGATACCTATGAAAAAAAAAAAAGAAAAAGTCCAATGTGAACAAGTTCTAATTGAATCGTCCCCTAAGTAATCCAAGTTACAAAATTCCCACTGTTTACTATGCTAAAATCACAATGACTAATGTATACCTATTAACCCTTATCCTCGAGTGGCCTCTGGGCCTTGATAAGTGGTGACACCCATGTAAAAAAAATAAAAAATAAAAAAATAAGAGTTATGGAACAATCCAATACTCCGCCGGTAACCGCAGCTAGCCCTTTCTGGTTCACAGGACGTGGAACACAGATTACTTATGCGAGAAACTACTTCGCCCCCCCCCCCCGTTGACACTACACCTCGCTCCCCGTCTGCACTACTCGTTATCGATGGAATCTTGAAAATACCCCCCTCCCCGAATCATTGCAATTCGCTCCAAAAACATATAAAGAAAATTGTCGCCGTTACAAAAACCCTTCTATTCAAACGTTAACCTGTTGCTGACCATATTTAAATCTCAGTAGAAAATGTATTACTTTGTGTAGACAAAAAAAAAACCTTTACTAAATTTATAGTTTTAAGTACTAAAAAAATGCATGAGTTTATTTTTCAAATGAAAATAAAGTATCGTTAATATTAACAATTAAAATAATAAATAATCTTTTCAAAAAAATATTACGGGAACATTATGAAAACAAAATCCCCGCCAGTGTTAATGAAATAAATATGACTTGAAGAAAAAATAATGGTATTTTTTTTAGATTAGGTCCACCTCCACGATTTTCTTTTAAATGATAACTTAATAGGTTTTCGACAATGATGAATACGAAAATCGCATTGAAATTTTGCAGAAATAAGTAGTTATCGAGATATAAAAAGTTGTATTTGTTAGAGAATGGATCGAGAGAAAGAGAGAGAGAGAGAGAGAGAGAGAGAGAGAGAGAGAGAGAGAGAGAGAGGTGTAAATTATATTGTAGACACGTTGACCGGAAGTCAGGATCAGCTGATCGGATTGCGTGTGAGTCACATGATCAGGTTAGCTGAATCGTTGAGATTTTGTTTGGACTTAGAAGGCGACAGACGGCTTCACAGACGTCCCCTCCCCTTCACTGGAGAGGGGACGCTGACGTGTGTAGAAATAAGACCTAGAAGAAGAAACCACGCAAGCCAGAGATTCACTTTCCATCCTTTTGCGAGACATCTGGAAAGTGAAATAAAAAAACCAATTCATCATTTTGGAGTGAAATGAATCTTCGTCCCTAAAGCAGGTACCAGTCTCCCCTCCAAGACGAGATGTTTCCAGATGGACCAACACCGACAACGCGTGAAGGTATGTTGAAAAATACATGTACCACACACACACAACGGCATATTAAAAAATAGACAGAACAACTAGACGATCACACGAGGTTAACTCTGATTAGATATATCATACACGATCCCCTTTATGATACACAACACAACATATTATGCATTGTATTCTTTGGCGGCCATCTTTTTTAGGCGCGTGCAGTGTCAGTCATAGATGAGTAGATTTGTTTATGGCGCGCGCATGCGCGTAAAAAGATGGCCGCCAAAGAATACAATGCATAATACAACATTTTATATCTCGATAACTACTTATTTATGCAAAATTTCAATACGATTTTCGTATTCAGGATCGTCGAAAACCTATTTAAGTCGTCATTTAAAAGAAAATTGTGGAGGTGGACCTAATCTGAAAATTGATTAATGTAATTTCTCAAACTCACGATATTATCATTGAATGAAGCATTGTTTATTTAATATTTTCACCCTCAAAACAGTATAATTGCAAAAAAAAAAAAATATTCTGGTGATTTTAATAA
Source organism: Euprymna scolopes (assembly GCF_053919585.1). Taxonomy (NCBI): domain Eukaryota; kingdom Metazoa; phylum Mollusca; class Cephalopoda; order Sepiida; family Sepiolidae; genus Euprymna; species Euprymna scolopes. Next base: position 2,884,426 of record NC_136502.1, read on the forward strand.
CAACAGTAACTAGAAAACTTTTAAATGTGATGTTTTAATACTTTCTCTTGTATGTATGAAGATGCAAATATCAACGTCAGATTTTTTTTATATATGATCTTAAAAATGAAAAATGAAATGAAAAAAATGAGGTCCTGGATAACTAGGAAAAATAATTTAAAAGAGAATTTCTACTAACGATTGATTTTAAGAAGTATGGGTGGACAGAACGTCGGAAAAATAAATTGCAACGTTACAATTATCATAATTAAATTATCATTTTCTTTTAAAATAAAATTATGTTTAATAATTAAGAAACACACACACACACACACACACACACACACACACACACACACACACACACATATATATATATATATATATATATATATATATATATATATATATATAGACACTGAAGAAGACCAAAAAATCGGTCGAAAAATTATGTGCTTTTGAAAGAAACATTCTTGTTTTTTTCCAAAATCTTTTTGTATTCCTACACGTCAACAAATAGGAAATAAATACAGAAAAGATATAAACATTTATATATTTTTCGTATTGATTTTTTATTCATATATATATATATATATATATATATATATATATATATATATATATATATATATATATATATTACATACACACACACACACACACACACATATATATATATATATATATATATATATATATATATATGTTTTTTCAAGGTTTAAAAATATCCAAAAACAAAAACTATTGGATTTCACGACGTTGTTCAATAAAAAGTGAACGACATTATTTTATTCAATGTAGGTAAACAAAATTATCATTAGTCGCGACAATAAATCTACTGTTTCAGTCTAAAAAAGACTTCATCAAGTTACATAAACAACCTCTGGTCTTAGTCGAGATTAAAAGTTCATGCCTCGACTAATACATTTAACAGTTGTTTCGTTATTAGATAGACCGCAAAAGTTTACAATACACATTTGAAGCTGTCAGTTTTTGAGTTTCTAGCTTCCAAATGACAATGAAACTTTTTATAAACAAAGAAAATGTATTGAAACTAAGATAGGAACATTGGGAAAAATAAAAAATAATAATTTAACTCAGAAGTCTTCCTCTAGTGTTTCTTCCATTTCCTTAGATATGTGTCCATTTGTTTTCCCTTTGTGTCTGTTATAGAGCGTGGTGTCATCAGCAAATATACCCATCTCAGAAACAAATTTATCAGAGAGATCATTTATGAATTATAAAGTTATTATTAATTTTATATGTACAATACATAATTATGATAATCTGTTACATAAATCTCACCTGTCTGTTTAAATGCATGCATGCATGCATGTCTGCTTATAGCTTTCGACATAGGCGACAGATTTTCACCAGATCGGTATCGTTGTGAAGCTCGACCCTTCTGACGACAAATATCGAAAAATTGGCTGCAAATATTAATTTCTTCACTCTCAACTTGGCACTTTTCTACAAGGTGGGGTCGCCTTTTTCGCCGATATTTTCGAAAGTCATCGGCTTGTTTCGATTGAATAGCCTTAATTTAAACCTTTGCCACTTCCGGTTCTGCGATGGCTGCAAGGGCAAGAGACGTCACGTTTTTTTTTACGTTCTTTTTCTTCTTCACGGTACGGGTTCAAGCCTGCCTGCCGCCTACCACTTTTACTTATTTTGCTTAACACACACCTCCAAAACCCGGGCAATGCCGAGTAGCCATGCTATTCAATAATATAAATCTCGCCCGTCTGTTTAAATGTATGTATGTATGTATGTACGCCTAAAACTTCCGACAGAGTTGACAGTTTTTCACGACATCAGTATCGTTTTGACGCTCGCCTCTTCGGACGATAACTATCGAAAAATTGACCAAAAACATTAATTCCTTCACCCTCAACTGGGCAGTTTTCTACAAGGAGGGGTGGGTTTTTTGAGAGCCACTTTTGCAAGTCATCGTATCGGTCGGATTGACTTTGCCTAATTTAACATTCCGAACTTCCGGTCCCGTCAGCTTTTCTTTCACTTTCTTTTCTGCCTTCGTGTCACGGGTTCGAGCCTACCTACAACCAGTTTTTCTTTTTTTTTGCTCAACACACCTTCTAACACCCGGGCAACGCCGGGCAACGCCGGGCAACGCTGGGCAATGCCGGGCACCCAGGCTAGTCTATAATATAAATCAATGCCGGGCACCCAGGCTAGTCTATAATATAAATCTCACCTGTCTGTTTAAATGTATGTATGTATGTTTGTATGTATGTATGTATGTATGTTTGTATGCATGTATGTATGTATGTATGTATGTATGTATGTATGTATGTATGTATGTATGTATGCATGTATGTATGTATGTATGTATGTATGCCTGCCTAAAACTCTCGACCGGGGGAACGGATTTTCACGAGATTGGTATCGTTTTTAAACTCGACCCTTCCGACGACAAATATCGAAAAATTGGCTAAAATCATTTTCTTCACCCTCAATTTAACACTCTTCTACAGGGAGGGATCGCTTTTTTCACAGATATGTTTTTTTTTAGTTTTTTTTTTACGTTCTTTTCCTCCTTCGCAGTACGGGTCTAAGCCTGCCTGCCTACTACCACTTTTTTTTTTTTTTTGCTCAACACACACCTCCCAACACCCGGGCAACGCCGGGCACCCAGGATATTTAATATATACAAGGAACTATGTCTGTCGGCCTGTCTCCATATTTTAAAACTCTATCTCTCACGAAACTCAAAGTCGCAGAGGCACTAGGGACCCCAAATGATTGGATTTTTTATGAACCGACTTTTATTGATCGTTAGCTGGTTTAAATAGTTTTAAAAGGTCAAAAAAAGGGTCAAAATAGAAAAAAATTCTTATATATTTTGTACATTCATCTTAGTTTATTTTTAATTTTTAATTTTTAATCAGTTTATATGCGTGTCACCTTGGTACAGTGGTAACATCACCAGCTTTGAATGCTACAGTTTTGATTTCGGTTTCGATTCTAGCTGATGGCACTGAAATACTTTCTTTTACTTTCGAAATCACGACTCTAATATATAATAATATATACGAAATCTGGCCAAATTAAAATATCATTTTTAAGCGTATTTTACGACCGGGCAAAGCCCTCCCCCCGCTACTAATTCTATATACACTTGTGAAAAAAAAAAAAAATGGGCCAAACAAATTGTATATATTTTATTGAACTAAAAGCTATACTGAACAATTGAACAATTAAACAAGCAAACTTAAACGAGACTAATAACACAGAACAAGACATTTACTTTAATAAATGCTTAGTATGGAATCGCATTCCCTTTTGATTTCTTTAAAAGATCAATCCTTTTAGACATGCTCTCAGCCAAAGTGGAACACTGGGAAGAGGAGATGCTATTCCATTCGCTTTGCACGGCTTCCCACAGTTTGTCATTGTTCGAAAAGGTTCTTCCGACCAATGCACGAGATATTATGGACCAAATATTCTCGATTGGGTTTAAATCGGAGTTTTTACCTGGCCAAAATATCACATTAATTGAATTATCAGAAAACCATTTTATTGTGACTTTAGCAGTGTGTGCAGGGGCATTATCATATAGAAAAATAATGTTCTGGGATATTCCCGCCTTCTGGATACTTGGTCTGTTTCTAACATTCGAATGTATTCCTTTGCATTGATTGACTTCTCACATCTAATAAGTTCCCAACTCCTGCTGCAGTAAAAGTTCCCCATAACATTATCCCTCCATTTCTGTGTTTAACTGTCGGTTTTATGCAACTTGGCGAAAATCTTTCTCCAGTTTTTCGATTGCACCGTTCAGGAGCATCGGGAACACCACTAACAAGACAAAATCTTGATTCATCTGACCAGAAAACATTCCCGAACCAGTCTGTATCTTTTTTGCCATAACCCGAGAAAAATCTTTTTCTATCGTTGATGTTCTTAGATAAAAATGCCTTCTTTGCACACCTTTTAGAAGAAAATCCCAGCCCCTGTTTTGAATTCTTTGCTATGGTCAACATAAGTTTTCTTTCAATCTTTCAAAACAGTTAATTTAAGTCTGTGGTCGTCCTTCAAAGTGGATGCTCTAGGGCGACCAGATCCAGATTTCCCTTTTACCAAGCATTCGACTTCAAACCTTTGACCAATTCGCTTCACTACAGAAAGAAATGTTTTCACATTTTCTTTTCTTAAAATATCAAAAATCTGCTTGTAAGTCATTTTTAACTGCCTTAATCCTGCAATTTGTTTTTTTTTTTATATCCTTGCCAACATGCGGTCTTACCATTTTTAGGATTCATTTTTCCACTTATTATTATATGCTATAATAATAATGATCTGCAAATTAGAAATTTTCAGTTAAAGTTAACAAAACTTCATGGAAAAGTATTGAAAAATCGATTTATTCCTTCTTTCACACTTGGCCCATTTTTTTTTTTTTTGCTCATGAGTGTATATTATATTGTATACTAATACGGAGAATCGAAGTTATCCAGAATTGAATGAGAATCCACATATTTCCACCCGCCCATATATTTTTTTCCATCGAAATCAATAAAATCGTCCATTTTTAATCAAATCGATTAATTACATGCTCTAATTAGGGAATACAACAATCTATTTGGAGAAAGCTTCACATGCCTTCCCGCAGTCACTTAGTTCACAATACATGGTAGTCTACATTGCACTGTAGAGAATCTTCTGTTGGTTTTATAAAATTATCTCTAAATAATGGCTTTAATTAAGGTTTAAAATGTAAAAAAAATCAAGTATTATAGTTCAATTGTGTTCTAAACAAACATTTGTTTCGAATGCGTCCTTGTTTATTGTTGTTGTGTAAATATTGAAAGGAATAACGAGAAAATTCCGAAACAATGAAATGAAAAATATATCAAAAGAAATACAGACAAATACGTTAGTTGTGTGGGAACTCTGCTCAACTGAAGGACCAGTAATGTTACGAATCTCTCCCTCTGAGTCTTGGGTCTAGACTGACTTGAAAACAGAACCTGTCTACCGGAAATGACGTCAAGAATAGTCTATCGTCAGAATCTGTAGGGGTGCCACCCCAACACTTTTCAAAGAACCGTCGATTTTATAAAACTATTTTTTAACATAATCACTTGATTAAAGTTAAACGTACAAAAGTGAGTATCATGGTTCAATTGTGTTCTAATAAGAAACATTAATTTTAAACCCGTTCCTGTCTACAGTTGATTTTATTGATTGGGCTTTTGTGCTTGTGCGGTGATAAAACTTCTCAAACACATTTGCGATGTTAGGTTATATAAAAGTGTCAACTTTGTCAAAATTGGACTTCCTTTTTGATCGGATTTATTTCGATTATCGATTATCGATATTTATCAGATGCATTACGATATTTTTTTTAACATCGGGCTCACCACTTATCAAGGCCCGGAGGCCACTCGAGGATAAGGATTATTAAGTGTCCAGTAGTTAATGGGATGATATCGTAGTAATCGCTAGTAGTGGAACTTTGATAAATTGGATTACTTAAAGGGACGGTTCATTAAGAATTTGTTTATGTTGTACTTGAAGACAACCAAATTGTAGTCAGCTGAGAAACAGGCAAACGGAAGAGAGTTCCACAGGCGTGCAGTTCTAAGAAAGATTCTTTGTTCATGGAATCTACGTTTTGGTTTAGGCACAAATAAAGAGTGGGGAAAATTATTATATAAAGCCCACATAAGAATACATCCAGACACATTAAGTACCTTCGTGTGAAATTAAAAAAAAAAAGCCGTTTCCGAGTCCATGGTGAACGAACACACACACACACACACACACACACACACACACACACACACACACACACACACACACACACACACACACACACACACACACACACACACACACACACACAGAGTTATTTTTATATATTAGTAGGGATAGTTATTGCTATCATTATTCCATACATTTACATGAAATTCTACAAAGAGATATAAAATTTTATCTATCGAGTTTCAATATTCATTTCAATAGTACTCAGTACGTTAGTAGTGCACGGAAGTAAGTTATGAAAATATATTTCTGTCAAACTATACAAAAGGCTCCACATTTCATCCCTTTAGAGAATCGTAAGGTATTTTAGTTTTATTTTAGTCTAATATATAAAAGATGCTATGTCTGTCTGTCTGTCTCCATATTTTCAAACTCTATCTCTTCCGATCCGAAACTAAAAGTCGCTTTATGGACCGTTCTTTTATGGGTCTTTAGCCGGTTAAAATAGTTTTTAAGTGGGTTGCAAATGAAAAATAAAATCGATATACATTTTGTACATTTATCTTAATTTATTTTTAATTAGCTCATACACGTGTCACCTTGGTACAGTGGTAACGCCATCAGCTTGAAATACTACAGTTTTGCTTTCGGTTTCGATTCTAGCTGATGGCACCATAATATTTTCTTCTCTTTTACTTTTTAAATCACGACTCTATAATAATATATACGAAATCTGGCTAAATTAAAATATCATATTTAAGCGTATTTTACGACAGGGCAAAGCCGCCCCCCCCCCGTTAGTTTGATATAAAGGAAAAGACGTTTTTGTGTGAAACTTATACAATAGGCGTTCGCCATGAATCAATAAATACTCTGTAAAATATTTTCTGGTGCACAATATGGACTCCTTTTGCAAATTCATTCATATCAGATTTCAATTGAATTAGACCGATTATATCTTAATTTTAATTTTCGCAAGGGGACACAAAATGGCTCAAAACGGTTCTGCTCAGAAAATTAATTTTATTCATTCTAAAACGGGGTAGAGTCAGGTGGACCCAGCAGACATTCACCTCCATCTGCACCAAGTAGTTGGTCTGTATAGCCATTCTCGGTAGTGCAGATAGACACCAGAGCTACACCATATTTACACACACACACACACGCACACACACACGCACACACACATACACACACACACATATATATATGACTCTCTCTCTCTATATATATATATATAGTTATATATGTTGCTATATCGATTTGACAACATAATTGTATTTAGAGAATAAAAGTTGTATACATGAGAAATAAAACAGATATAAAAATATAACGATATGATAATAAACACAATAGAATTATGTTAATTAAACGATCAAATAATGGAAGAATAATAAAAACATATAATAAAATATAAAAAAACGAATCACAAGTTGCAGGAAGACATATATAATATAAAGCCGACTGTCTGTGTGTGCGCACGCGCGCGCGTGTGTGTGTCTGGTCACGAATAGGCTCCTATACGGTTGACTATTTAAAAAAAAAACTGATTACATATAATGATAGAAGATGTATCGAGACACAGGAATGGGTATGTTTGATCCTGCAGAACGGTGGTTCATTCAAACTGTGGGGTCTGCGTTTATGCCTGGTCCACAAAGTATGTAAATAAAAAATTTAAAAATAAAAAAAAGCGTTTACAAGGGTTTTTGATATAAATGTACATAAGAATACTTTGATAAGTATGCTTTAACTTAAATAGGGATGGTATAATAAAATTGTGGGGTGTGCGTTCGTGCCTGGCCTCCATAGAATGGAAATAGGCACAAACTTTAATAAAGACTTTTCATATCTATCTGCGTAAGTATACTTTGATAATTATGTTTCAGTTTGAAAAAATATGGTATAATAAAATAATGGGGTGTTCGTTCGCGCCTGACCTCCATAGAATGGAAATATGTCACAAAGTTTAACAAGGTTTTTTAATGCAGATCCACAGAATATTGTGATAAGTGTTTCAGTGTGAACAGGTATGGTATAATAAATTATGGGGTTTATCTATTTTATTTTTACTTTCATCATATTTTGCTTTGGTTTTGATACCCCCAAATTCGAAGCTATCTCTTCACAACCCTTCCTTTTCATAACCTATCATACTTTCATAAATCAGAGTCAATTTTCTGTAGGCTGTTTTTGAACCCAGTACACGACGGGACTTTTGCTAGTAATATATAAAAGCAGTTTGATGCAAATAAGATAAAGGCGCTTCTAAATGAATATAAACGAATATGATGGTGTTAGTAATCATCATTTTTATTTGAATCATAACTAAAGTAAAGTTACGCTGGAGTTTTATAAACTAAATACTAAAAGGAATGTGTAAATGGCTAAGATACGTCATGTTTTTTATATAGCAAGTGATCTCTATCTTTCAATCTATAATATATATTTTTTCATTTAAACATAAATAACAAGGTGAATTTAAACATTAATGAGTGTCAGTTTTCTTTAAATTACTTTTCTTCTTTTTCTTCCACAATTAATTTCTTTTATTTCCTTCTTACTTTTCATCTTTTTTCATTTTCTTATAAATGCACTATAAGGCTTTAATACTAAGAGGGATTTTTTAACTCCATTTTCACCCAATACAAGGACAGTTGCCACTTTGATGTAGGGGGCTACTATCAGGGACATAAGTTGTAGGGGTACTATGTAAAGACTTCAGCAGCACAGTGTCTGTTTGCATTATACTTGAACTTCTGCGTCTCAGTACAGTTGGGAAAAAAGAATCCCGGAAGGAAGTTCCAAAGTCTAGCAGTTCTGGAGAAGAAATTATTGAAGTAGATAGCTTTCTTACATCTAAGGATATCTATTGAATAGGGATGAGATTTAGCCGTTTGTCGGGTTTGTCAGGGATATTTAGTCGAGAGGGTACAAGTGCTTGTAGTTCGTCAGGGCATTCACCATTAAATTACTTATAGAACAGGCAGAGGGATGTAACATTTCGTCGATGGGACAGAGGCTGTAGCCTAGATATCAGTTCAGGACTTTTCAGGTTGGCGACTCTCTTTTGAACCTTGTCCAAGACTGAGAGACAAGTAGCAAATGCACCAGCCCAAATGTGACATAGATGTACAGGATACTTTCAGGCGTAGTAAATGGCTATTGTGTGATTTGTAATTCCTACAATGAATTGATATCTCATGTTTTTTATATAGGAATTTATCTCTATCTTTAAATCTAATAACATATTTTTTCATTTAGGTGAACTTAAGCATTGAAGAGTGTTAGTTTACATTAAATTTACTTATTTTTATGATCAGTTAGTTTTACGTACTGTAAAAAAAGGTGAGTATTTTTAGTGTAGGTCGGATTGTTGAATGAGCATTTATGGCCGAAAAAGTTTTCTTTGAAAGTAATTCTTGCAGTACCAAAGTAAAATTCATTTAGTAGTATCTTCTTTGGTTGCTATATTGGTTTGGTAAACTATAGAAGTTAGACTGTTTAGTTCAAGAGAGTATTCTGACTTATTAATACAACCACATGTTTTAGTGTTTTTGTCTTACTATTGCTCGGTTCATTTACATTTTCATAATTATTTCCTATTTATTGCAGCTATAAGTTAATTTAATAATGTTTTTATTAAAAATTTTATGAACGATTTTATTAGGAGGGAAGTGTAACTTAATATGATTTAGAAATCCTTTTGCTAGATTGTTTTTACTAATAATATAAAGCGGAGGTGTAATCCAAATAATCTTTCTTCTTCTTTCTTTTTAGCTATATTACTGTATGATATTGCTATGGGTTAAATGTTAATAACCGAAAACAACACAGGATTTTTAGTAAACGAATATGTATTCACATATGGATTACAGACAAAGCGAGTTTAGCGATACCATCCCTCAACGGTGGGGCGGTGTGCGCACAACCTGCTTGGTCGCGTGCCAAAGAAAATGCCGTCATGAGATAGTCCAGTAATCCCATGGAGGAGTGTCTCAAACACCCCCCTCCCAAGCTTTTTGTTTGTAAAAGCTGTCAGTACCTCTTCCGTTTAGGGCTTACCATCAATGGCTCGGTAACCTTTCTCTTACGGAACGACTGCCGTAGTTCAGGTGTTGGTTGAGGAGGTTCTAGATCAAAAGTTTCGAAGACAGTGTGGACTGTCGCTGATTTTAACTGAACGACATCTTAGTTGGTTCTGGTGACGTTTGTGGGTATATGTTGGTCGTTAGATGATATATACCATGTCACCGATTCTCTTAGTAATTGTACCTACCTCCCAGAATGATGTGCTGTTTATATAACTTTTGAAAAACGTTTACTGGGTACATAAGTGGTCACTAGTAGCCTTGACTGTTTGGGTAAGAGCTTGTCAAAAACGGATCTCAATTTCTGCGCAAACATCGTTTCTGCAGGTGAGACTGCTGTTGATGTGTTCGGGTTGGATGTAATCCTATACACGTGTAGAAATTTTTGAAGTGCTTCATCTGTTGGTGTCCCTTGAGCCTTCTTTAGTGCTCTTTTAAGAGTGTCCACGAAGCGTTCAGCTTGGTACCGTCAGACATAAAGAACATGCCAAATGAGCTTGCGTCACACGCTACTATTAGTCTCAACCTTAGATCATAGTATGTAAAAAAAAAAAGATCTGGAGTTAACGTCTCTTTGATCTTCTCAAACGACTTCTGGCATTCTGCCGTCCAGTCCCAGGCTTTCTCTTTCTTTAGCAGTTCATTTAGTGGGGCGCGCAAATCATGCATATTCTTAATGAAGACTTGGTAGAAATTAACCAGGCCCAGAAAGCTTTGTAGTGCTTGCACGTTATTGGGAGCGGGCATGTTCTTTATGGCTTCCGCCTTCTCAATCAGGGTGTCTATCATCTTCATCAATAATGTGACATAAGTAACGTATTTCCTTCTCAGGAAGTCACATTTTGCTTCTTTTACTTTAAACCGAAACTTTGGATTCTTTCAAAAACTTCATGTATGTGTTTTCGGTGCTAATCTGTGGATTTACTGATAATATCATCCAAATAGGCGCAAGCTAAAACGAGGCCTATTGGAAAATCGCAGGTGCGACCTTGACTCCGAAAGCTAATCTTTTAAACTTGTAGATCCCTCTGTGTGTATTTATACAGAGGAGTTTTGAACATTCCGCCTCGACGGGGATCTGCAAATATGCATCGTTCAAATCCACCTCAGAAAACATTTTACCACCGTTTAATTTGTTGAATATCTCTGGTAATCTTTGAGGGCTGCGTTCAGACACGTGGAGAAATCCGCATATACACGAATCTATTTGTTTTCTTGGTCACATATACGGTAGGGGCTGCCCAATCACTGCTATTTACTTTCGATAGTATTCCGCCTTCTTCTAGCTGATCCAATTCCTTGTCGATTTTCTCTGTTGCTGCAAATGGGACGTTTCGTTTCTTCTTGAAAACGGGCAGAGTGTTTTCTTTTAGTTCGAATCTTGCTATAACCTTTGTACATTTTCCTTGTCCTGATGAGAATACTTCCAGAAATCCCACTTTTAACTTGTCCTTCAGTTGTTGCGCCTCTGTAGACGAGTCTTCTACCCTATAACAGAATTTATTCAGAGGTTGATCCCACAATTCGAATCGCTCCATCCAGTCAGTACCAAACAGGTTTTCGAATGTCCTATGTACATACACTTTCACTTTTTTAGTAACACCATTTAAGGTCACCGGGAATGTGAGCTCTCCCTCAAATTCCACTTTATCGCCTGTCACAGCTCGAGCTGATTTGTTCGTCTTCCGCATGGTTGGTTTCCTTAGCCTTTTCAATGTCTTAAGGTAAATGGTGAGCAGGTCTGATCCGGTAGATGCAGTTTTATTTGCGATGTTAACTGTGACATATTTGTGCCGGTTCTAATCCGAATCTAAGTCGAATCTAGTCTGTTTTTTGGGGGGGTGAGTATTTTTCCGGTCTGAAGGTCGTCCTGCTAATGAATGTTGCGCCTGACTCCTCGGTGTGTCTCGAGTTGTTCCTTACGCAGACTACCTGTTGACAATCCTCAGCCAACTTCTGGAGGGTGAGGTCCTGTTCGCTCTCAAGTCTAGATAGAACACGTTGTCTAATCTCAGCGTTTTTGAATGAGACTAGACCCTGCGCAAAAATTAAACACTTGACGTCATCTGCCGATAAGTCAGATAGACGGAAATCATCGCAGTGTTTATTTACCACGGACGCGAAGGTTAGGTAATCATCGTCGTCGTCGCTTTTTTGCAGGTTAATTTACTTTTCAAGCACTTCCATCTTCTCTGAAAGAGCGTAGAATTCGGGCTGAACAGTTCGCATAAAAGTTTGACCGCTTCAGAAAATTCCAATTCACTCGTTTTCCCGGGGAGAATATAATCCACAAACTTACTATGGTCTGTGGTTCCTCAAAAGTAAGCGAACTTTCTTAGCGTTGCTCCACTCTTAACAATCACCGGTGAATATGTCCTCATATCTCCCATAGAAAGCGTCAAATGTCTCATCCAACTCCGGTTGGTAGTTGAACGTTTCTATAGCGTTTCATATTGTACTTTGGGAAAAAACAAAACTGTCGTCCCTGTCTTCCGTTCTATCGAATATTTTTAACAATAGCTCTTCTTGTCTCTGTTGTTGAAGTAGCATTCTCTCCTCCAACGCTTGTTGCCTTTCTTGAAATTTTAACTGGAGCTGTTTATCACGTTCTTTAAATTTTCCTCAGCTTTTTGGGCCTTGATTAGCTGTAGTAATACTGCTGTAACGTCCTCCATCTTTTAATGGCTTTTCCAAACACACGACAAAAAATTATTTCCGTTTTTGACTGGAGAAGAGAAATAAAATAATAAAAAAAACAGAAAATGTCCTTTCCTTGAGTGTATGCGTATAAGAAGAGAGCAATGTATCCCTTACTTCTGGGTAAAAACCTTATAGATAATCCAATATGAGGGTGGACAAAAAATTTTTACTTGCTAACCAAAAAACAAAAAAACATGTACTGTGATACAATACAGTTGCAAAAGGATAAAAATAATCGTGGAATTGTCTGACAGTTAACCAAAATGGCTATATATATATTTTTTTTAGTTTTTATGTGTGTGTGTGGGGGGGGATTTGTTCCCACATGGCAGAAAAAAATTTTCACTTTAGAACCGATAGTTAAAAATAGAATATTTCATAAAATTCCACCCAATGAAAAGTAGTATTTCTTTCTAGTCCAAGTAAAATGAAAGGGGGGAAAACATTTCTCTCCCGTTGAAATATTGCATAAAGTTAGAAGCAAAAACAAAGGCAACACAAACATTTTCACTTCATTTGAAAAATGTTCAAATTTGCATACGAATAAACCGTAGACAGTTACAATTAGAAATTGTTCTCGCGGTGAATTGGGTCAACATTTTTCATTACAAAAATGCGTTTCGTACCGTTCTTTTCAATTTAAATATAGAGACAAAAAGGTTAACTCACAATTTAGTCGATAACTTGGCCATGTGTTCGTTTTCTTTTTTTTTTTTTAGAATTTTGTTTTTAGAACGTAATTGCCAGCCGACTTCTTAGCTTGTAAATCCGAAGTTCTTTTGAAGTTAATTAGAATTTTTTGTGGAGCTAACCCGTGTGAAAATCGAATCCGTCGTCGCCAGTTGTTATGGGGTTAAATGGTAATAAACGAAAGGAACACAGGATTTTTAGGAAACAAACATGCATTCACATTTATTACAATGTTGGTCGCGTGCCAATCTCTGACTGCTGGGCACCAGTACTCGATACTGGAAGTGACGTCACCAAAGGAAGTGACGTTATGAGATAGTCCATTAATCCCATGGAGAGTCGTCTTCAACAGATATAGATTCAGTGTCGTTAAGTTGGGTGTTTTTATAGTCTCTATATTTTAGAGTTAGATTATACAAGGTTTTAATATTTATTTGTTCGAGGTGTTATTGCTAATTCTTGTACCAATAGATGTAGGGATATGTTGGGTTATAGATTTTTGATGATTTGAACGTGGGTGAACTTAAAATATTGCAGCATTAGAAATTGATTATATAATGTTATAAATTAAATTTAAAAAATCTTAATCCTGCAATATTTTAAGTTATAAATTTATTATATTTTTTACTAGAATATCTTGTCCTTTTTTTCTAGTTTTAACAACTAGCCCTTTACTTTTCCATATTTAAGCATAACCATATTACTTTTCATGCTCGCATTTTTCTATTGTAATCTATGATTTTTCCAGGCTTCCAATAAATTCACTTGTTCTTTGTTTAATTTCAGCCTTATTTTTTGCCTCCATAAACATATTTGTAATAACAATGTAGGGAACTCGTCTGCTTTCAATAAAATTCCCCCAATTATCTCCCTTTCATGCTTTCATTCTCTCTGTTTCACTTGTTACTTCTATTTTTGAGACAGCAGTGAATTGGTAGCAACAGTAGGCGCCGAAGCGACGTGGTTGCTATGGACATCAGTCATAAAAAGCGTCGCTCACCTCCTTACATATTTTTACGATTTTGAACACCAGAAAATTCATTATAACTTTTGGTTTACTGAACAAAAATTGAACATTTCTTTTTCACAATATAGCTGAGAACGTGATTTTTAAACTGTAGTAATTGTTTGAAATTTGGTCGAAAAATGAGTGAAGGGTGAAGCTTTAAAGCAGTTCTAAATGTCTAAAACTACCACTTAACCATATCATTCAAACACGGTAGTGTTTGAATGATATACTTCTAAATGCAACAATTATTTTATACCAAAATACACAAGTGCTTCATGCTCATGCATTCATCAGAGAAGAAACATAAGAGCTGAGGGGAACTAAGTGCTAATAAATGTCAAGTCAATAGTAAACAGTCGGAATATTGCATTTGCGCTTTTTCTTAATTCGTGTTATAGAGAAAACAGAACGCCGCAATAAGTTAACAACATGTATTACAACAACACAAAAAGTGGTCCAGCAGACATCGATTTTCGCCTTACGGCTTGATCTTATTGAATGTGGAATAGTCCATGAGTAGGTAACACAGGTTGGTTCCGCCACAAGAATTCGTTAAAGAGGTCTCAAATTTAATTTCTTACAAGAGTGTAACACTGGCTGGCACTTGTCTTTATTAGTGACAGTTGGAATGATAAAAGTAATACCAATGTTGACCTTAAAAAGAAAGAACTTTATTGGCTTTTTTTTACATGTTGGAGAGAGTACACCTCTTTTTAATAAGGTTGACTGGCAACGTGAGTTTTGTTATTTCGGTGGCTAAACGTGTACTGGCTACTTGCCTGTCATGCTGGCTGGGGCTTGGTTAAGGAGAAAGAGAGAGAAAGAAAGACAGTAAACGAGCAAGTTCTCTCCAATTCTCTCTCCTCTGATCTTGAGCATGTAGTACAATGGGGAAAGGAGTGGCTGGTTACTTTTAATGCATCTAAAACCAAGCTTCTCTCTTTACATCATCAACATTTTATCCACATTTGTCATCAATTGAAATGAATGGCTCTCGTCTTCAGGAGGCCTCAAGTTTTGACAAGCTTCTGGGCTTGACCATTACTCCTGATCTTAAATGGAACACGTATATCAAATCTGTTGCCAAGGCCGCTGGAAAAATGGTGGGATCTTTCTATCGATCCAGTAGATATCTCACTGCTGATGCTATTCTCTACCTATATAAGAGCCAGGTACGTCCAAGGATGGAATACTGTTGCCACATCTGGGCAGGAGCTGCTAGAAAGGACTTGTCCTGCCTTGATAGAGTTCAAAATAGACTTCGTAGCCTCGTAGGAGATGTCCTTTTCTCCTCCTTACAACCTCTATCTCACAGAAGAGATGTTGCGAGTTTGTCTCTGATGTATCGTTATTTTCATGGAAAGTGTTCAACTGAGCTTCAATCTATGGTCCCCCCTCGCCAAACTTTCACAAGAAACACTCGTCTAGCTGTAAACACTATCAATAATTTCCCCCATTATCTGTGCCTAAACCTAAACATAGATTCCATGAACAAAGCTTCTTTCTTAGAACTGCACGCCTGTGGAATTGTCTTCCGTTTTCCTGCTTTCCGGCTGACTACAATATGGTTGTGTTCAAGTCTAAGGTAAATAAGTTCTTGATGAGCCGTTCCATATAAGTTATTAAATTTACCAAATTTTCATTACTAATGATTACTATATTGACCAACTTCTACTGTACACTCTTTAACCCTTATCCTTGAGTGGCCTCTGGGCCTTGATAATGTGGTGATGCCTTTGTAAAAAAAAAAAAAAAAAAAAAAATAGTACAGGAGTACGAGAGAGAGGTGAGGAAAAGTCTTTTAACACGCAAGTTGGCAACTTACTCGGTCACGACCTACTTTTCGACCTGACCCCAGCTAGTTGCTAAGCAACAAAGGAAGAAAGATAAAGGCTAAGAAACTATTATTTTTGGGGAATGGTATTATTTTCGTCCTACTTCTTGGCTTTTAGGGGTTACTCAGGTCAGTCCTACAGCAGCCTTTCAAAATAATTATTAAAAATTATTTTTACCTACAGACAATAGGGTTCATGCTTACGCAATCATCGGTGTAGTAAGTTATAATTACTGCTAGTGGGAGAGATTCGAACACAGTCGTTACTAGAGCTAGGACAACAGCATATTTTTTTTTATTGTTGTTTTGACTCTCGAGTGTGTATCCGTTGATATCTTATATGCTTTTATATAGAGTGATATGGTTCTCAGTTGATTAACGCTGTCTAACTGTGTCGGATATATACTCGAATGTCAAAACAATGAAAAGAACATGCTGTTGTCATAGCCCTAGTCATAACACACACACACACACACACACACACACACACACACACACATATATATATATATATATATATATATATATAATATATATATATATATATATATGAATTTAGGTCAAAATGCCGTCGGAAAAAATGGCAACAGTAAAAACGGCACTGGCAAAAATGGCAAAAGTAAATAAAGGCTTCCTTCAGTCTTGACAGACGATGGATACCCACTGTAAGGGTGCCTGCGCGTGAAATTTGTGTGGCAAGAGTTGCGCAATCTCCAACCACGCCTCTCCTGAGTCAACATTGTTGAATACCAGTGGCAAGTTGAGGTACAAGACGACTGGAAACAATGCCGAGATAAGCGGAGAGCACATACACCGCCTAGAATTCCCAAATGGTCACCCATCTGGTATTAGCCAGGCTCAACGTTGCTTAACTTCGGTGATCTGACGAGAACCGGTGTGCAAACTGATTATGCCGTACATAGCAAAAGTAAATAAATAGGTAAAAATGGCACATTGACTACAAAAATGGCACATTGACAACAAAAATTGCACGTTGACAACGGAAAAGCAGAAACGTTCGAGACGTGCGGCCTAAGTTCTCATTCCTCTAGTTTAAAATAGGACTATCCCACCCCCAAAATGGCAGCCTCAACTTGACGGACAGATGCCTCATCAATGGCAGAAGGGGGGGCGACCAGGTCTGGAAGCTGTTTCCACAGACTTCCGGCCATGTTTGAATTCACGATACCAGCGTTTTACAAGGTCATATGATGCGGCATTATCACCATAAGTTTCTTTCATTTCACAAAAGTCTCCTGTGGTGTGCGTCCTTTCAAATACAAAAACCAGATCACTGCTCGACATTCAACAGGCTCCATTTCACATCTGACTCAGTTAAAACACCTGTAAAACAGAAACCACAATTTGTTTAGAGCTGTAATTTGCCACATAACCCATAGAGATATAAATCATTGCACTTGCAAAATTTCAGCTAGATCAGACAACTGGAAGTAGGTCAGGGGCATTACTTATTGCACGCTCCTCGTATATAGCACACCTATTGTTTTAAGAGTATACATTTTCTACCTCAAAATATATATTTATATCTATATCTATATCTATCTATCTATCTATCTATCTATCTATCTCCTAAGGCATATATTTCTGGTACCAAAGGTATTTATGCATTTTTATACTCATGAAATTTATATGCTAATTAACACATCGCTAAATAGATTTTATAATATCATTAAATTTACTTATATATATATTTTGGATATTTTACTAGCGGGACCTGTCGAAATTCCACATGGAACTCATTCATATGTAATACATTGATGTTGACATTCTGTAGATGTTCAGTGTAAATAGAGACGCTTAATATTATTGTAGATTTTTTGTTAAAACTGAAAAAAGTATTTGTCTAAGCTAGCAGGGAGGCCCCGTGTAGTCCGGTCGTAAAGTACGCTTAAATATGATTTCGTATATATTATTATAGAGTTAATGTTCTATCGATTTTTATATTTTTATATTTTTATATTTTATGAAGTTGCAATATCCATATGACTTCGGTGCATCAGCTTGAATTTAAACTTAAACCAAAAATTATGAAGAATTCTTGATAAAATTATTTACAAAAAAAAAAAAAAAAATGACTTTAGTGACATCCGCTATAATCGAAACCAAAACCAAAAATTATGAAGAATTCTTGGTAAAATTATTTATTACAAGAAATGGAAGTTCATAACAGTTAAACGAAACTCGCTCGGAAGTAAGTGTGACACACAAAGTAAATAACACACACGTTATCCTATCAATATATAGATTTTTCATATGCAGGGTGACCCCCCACCCCCCAAAAAAAACATAAGCTAAATGGACGCCATCTAGAACATATGCTGTAGAACGGAGAAAAAAAAAGGCCAAAGACCCTAGTGTTTTGATGTGATGTTTTGAATATAATAAACTAGTTATGACCAAAGTTTCATTTCATTCGGACAAAACACTAAGAAACGAAACCTAATTAGAGTTGGGTCACACTGTATTAAATGGTAACTGTATTGTATCTACATCTTGTTCTTGAGGAAGTGGTATTTTTCATTGCAGAACAAAGTATTTTATAGCCGTACTGTTTTTAAATTTCCGAAACAGCCACAGGGTAAGCAGCTGATGATCCCCGTTTTAGATTTAACAATTTTAGTTAATTTTTTTTCATTCTTTTTTTTTATTATATTTTCACCCCAAACAAGGCATATTGCCACTTTGTTGTA
Organism: Euprymna scolopes; assembly: GCF_053919585.1. Classification (NCBI taxonomy): domain Eukaryota; kingdom Metazoa; phylum Mollusca; class Cephalopoda; order Sepiida; family Sepiolidae; genus Euprymna; species Euprymna scolopes. Next base: position 2,903,167 of record NC_136502.1, read on the forward strand.
GGGGGCTACTATCAGGGACATGGGCCTCAGGAGTACTGTGTAGGGAGTTGGGCAGCAAGATGTCAGTTCACGTTGCACTTGAACTTCTGCATGTCAGTACAGTTGGGGAAGTAGGGACCCGGCAGGGAATTCCAAAGTCTAACTGTCCTGGGGAAGAAACTACTGGAGTAGAAGGCTCTCTTACATCTAGGGATCTCTACTGTGAAGGGGTGGGATTTAGCTGCTTGTCGGGTTTGTCGGGGGTATTTACGTCGAGGAGGCACAAGTGCTTGCAGTTCGTCAGAGCATTCACCGTTATAGTACTTGTAGAGGGATGCAACATTTCGTCGATAGGACAGGGGCTGAAGCTTAGATGACAGTTCAGGACCTATCAGATCGGTGACTCTCTTTTAAACCTTGTCTAGGAACGAGAGACTAGTGGTAGATGCACCAGCCCAAATATGACAACAATACTCCATACATGGGCGAATGGTGGCCTTATAGAAGTATAGGATATTTTCGGGCGTTTCTAGCACGGTAGAGAGAACCCACCTTCTTCGCAGCGGTCCTGACGATACTCTCAATGTAATTGCTCTAACTCATGTTAACTGAGAGCGAGGAGTTTAAAGGATGTACTTTCAGATAAAGAGTTGTTGGCCATTGCTATTGGTGGTAGAGAAGGTTTCTTGTAATTATTGAAGGAAACGAGTTTAGTCTTGGCAGCATTGAATGTGACCAACCATTTATGTTCCCATTCCACTACAGATCGGAGATCATCCTCTAGTGTTTCTGCCATTTCTTTAGATATGTGTTCAGCATGGTGTCGTCAGCATATATACCCATCTCACAGGCAATTTTATCAAGGAGGTCCTTTATGAATATTATAGTTTATAGTTGCATTCTCTTTTGTAAAAACGCTTCTTTAGACTATATATTGAAACCCGACCGCCCGTACGACAGTCAAGGCACCTAACCATTATTCTAATCGGCGGCTGCTGTGCGAGTCGTGAAGTAACGATGTTTTGACATTGTCCGAAATACCTAAGCTCGATTGTGAAAGTGTCTGTCTGTGTCTGTCTGTGTGTCTGTCTGTTTACATTTCCCTACAATATAACTCTGTCAATTTTCAGTCTACACACTCGATATTTGATATACAGGGTACTGAGATTTGGGAAAATCTTTTTAATCTGTTTTCGGCCAGAAATTTGGCTGTTAAGGGGTAAAAGTTCAACGATTTGACCTTTGAGAACTCTTGACATTTTAGATATAGATTCCTTGAACAAGGATCTAACTTAATAATTTGATTTGAGCCCAAAACAATAAATGTTAAGGGGTCAGATAGGGGTCGAAGTTAAAAAAAAAAATTGACCTCTGCGGTCTCTACTAAAGTACTCATTACATTTGAAATTTTACATAAAGGGTATTCAGAAATAGGGCAAGCTTTTTAATCGGTTTGGGTCGAAAATTTGAGCTACGAATATATAAATCTATGTATGTATGTATGTTTGCATGTCTGCCTGAAACTTTCGACAAAGGCGACGAATTTTCACAAGATTAGTATCGTTTTGAAGCTCCATCCTTCGGACAACAAATACCGAAAAATTGTCTAAAAACATTAATTTCTGCACCCTCAACTGGGCACTTTTCTACAGGGAGGGGTCGCTTTTTTCGCCGATATTTTCGAAAGTTATCCCCTATTTTCGATTGTCTAGCCTTAATTTAAACCTACGTCACTTCCGGTTTGCCGGTGGTCGTAACAGCAAAGACATCACATTTTCCCCGTTCTTTTCCTCCTTCGCGGTATGGGTTCGAGCCTGCCTTCCTACTACCAATTTTTTTTGACCAACACACACACACAAAAACCCGGACAACGGCAATATATAATGCTCCGTATCTTAGGTGGGGCATTTGGTAAGTGATATACAAATTACCGTTAGCGTATGAAGCAATGATCTTTGTGTAGGTACTTTGGACAATGTCAAAACATTGTTAATTCACTGCCCGCATAGCAGCAGCTGTATAGTGTCTGTCATTTGGGCGATCGGATTTCGATCCTGGCTTGAGGTAGTTGTTTGTCTAGCCGAACTGATGAGCTGTGAAACAGCGAAACAGTACTGTATGTGGATGACTATATATATATATATATATATATATATATATATATATATATATATATATATATATATAAATTCATAGCTTTGACCATGACCGTAATATTTAAAGTGCCTAAGTTCGCAATATTTTAAAGTGCCTAGCTTTATAAAAAAAATTGTTAATTGTAGATTGTACAAACACGTGATCATGATCTGGTACTTTGAAAAAAATTGTTAATTGTAGATTGTACAAACACGTGATCATGATCTGGTACTTTGAAAAACTATAAATTGCCACATATTTTCAAAGCTTAGCGGACATAACCGTCTGATGACGCCTAGAAGATTCAGTTGTAAGTAATCGTGAAATAATGGAACAAAAAGAAATATACGAATTCTATTTGCAACAATTCGACAAAAATACAAAAAATAAAATACGAAAATTAGAAAAAAAGCCAAAACGAAAATAATCAGACACACACAACCCGTGCTGTTTAATAATATCTGTTTAAATGAAAACACGCTTCCTAACAATTATATTGAAAACATTGCCAGGTCCGCTGCGAAAAAGGTAGGCTCTCTCTACCGTGCTAGAAAACTTCTGACACCTGAAAGTATCCTGTACCTCTATAAGGCCACTATTCGCCCATGTATGGAGTATTGTTGTCACATTTGGGCCGGTGAATCTGCTACTAGTCTCTCGCTCCTAGACAAGGTTCAAAAGAGAGTCGCCAATCTGATAGGCCCTGAACTGGCATCTAAGCTTCAGCCTCTTTCCGATCGAAGAAACGTTGCATCCCTCTGCCTGTTCTACAAGTATTTTAATGGCGAATGCTCTGACGAACTGCAGACACTTGTGCCCTCATGACGTAGACACCCTCGAGAAACACGACAGGCAGCTAAATCCCACCCCACACAGTAGAGATCCCTAGATGTAAAAGATCTTTCTACTCGAGTAGTTTCTTCCACAGAACCGCTAGACTCTGGAATTCCATTCCAAGTTCCTGCTTCCCCAACTTTACTGGCATGCAGAAGTTCAAGTGCAACGTAAACCGACATATTGCTGCCCAAATCCAAACATAGTGCCTCAGTAGTTGCTGCCCCTGATAGTAGCCCCCTACACCAAAGTGGCAATGCGCCTTGTTTGGGGTGAAAATGTAATAATAAAAAAAAACTATATATATATATATATATATATATATATATATATACGTTTTATTTTTTATTACCGTATCTTTCTGTTAAGTTACATTATTGTTTCAGCTACCCGGCCGTTTTTTTTTGTCCGTCTGTAGCTTCCTCAGACTTTTACAGAAATGTTCGTTATGATGGGATGAAAGAGTGAATGATGTCAGGGGAGGGGTGTGAGAAAAACGTAAAAAAAAGGAAGGGACAAGGGGGAAAGATGGAAGGGGGTGCTTGGTATGTCGGTAATGTTTTTGTTTTGGAACTTAAGGACCTTAGGTGGTTATGGGGGAGAGTCTGGGAAGTTCATTTCTGGTGTGGATGAGGGCATAGGGATACATGGAGGAGGGAGAGGGATATGTGGGGGTAGGAGGGGGGTTACTTTAAAATTCTAGTCTTAATGCTTAAGTTTTTTGGCGTCTCGTTGGTGAGATGATTTCTTGATAAGTATGTCTTGACCTGTTGGGTGTTCGCTTATGTTCGGAGGCGGGGAGGGGACTATGATTCGCTTTATTTATTTGGTTTTTATTTGTTGTTAAGTGCTTGGAGAGGGTTAGCTAGCTATATATATTGTTATTATTAAATTTTTTCAGTTACAAAATTTATGAATACTCTAATAAAAGTTAACTTATCATTCAAACATAGTAGTGTTTGAATAAATGGTTAAGTGGCAGTTTTAGTCATTTAGAACTGCTTTAAGGTTTCACCGCTTACTCATTTTTTGACCAAATTTCAAACAATTATTACAGTTGATAGATAACCTTCTCAGCTATATTGTGAAAAAAAAAACTATTTTCACTGTTCGTTCAGTAAAAAAAAAGTTATGATGAATTTACTGGTGTTCAAAATCGTAAAAAAACGTAAGGCGATGAGCAAAGTTTTTAATGACGAGTTTCCATAGCAACTACGTTACTTCTACTGTTGCTACCTAAGAGGAGTAACAAGCGAAACAAAGAGAATGAAAGCATAAAAGGGAGATAATTGCTGGGATTTAATTGTAAGCAGACGAGTGCCGTACATTATTATGTGTATGTTATGTTTATGGAGTAAAAAAATAAGATTGAAATTAAACCATGAACAAGTGAATTTACTGGAAGCCTGGAAAAATCATGGATTACAATAGAAAAAATGCGGGCATGAAAAGTAATGTGGCTAAGCTTAAACATAGAAATGTAAAGGACTAGTTGTTAAAACTCGAAAAGAAAAGGACAAGATATTCTAGTAAAATATAATAACTTTATAATTTAAAATATTGCAGCATTAAGAATTGATTATATAATGTTATAATTGAATTTAAATATAATGTTATGAACTGAATTAAAAAGTTATATTACTGTTTTTTTTCATTAATGAAAATAGAAGCATGGGAACGCTGCCATATATTCAAATTTACTTACCAAAGTCAAGGAGAATTTTGCTCCCTTGCATACAAATGCATGCATTAAATCGTCCTCTTTTGACTACCCGCATTTTCTATTTTTTACGTACATATATTTATTTTTCTATTTTTACGTACATATATTTATTTTTCTATTTTTACGTACATATATTTATTTTTCTATTTTTACGTACATATATTTATTTTTCCATTTTTTACGTACATATATTTATTTTTCTATTTTTACGAACATATATTTATTTTTCTATTTTTTACGTACATATATTTATTTTTCTATTTTTTACGTACATATATTTATTTTTCTATTTTTACGAACATATATTTATTTTTCTATTTTTACGTACATATATTTATTTTTCTATTTTTACGTACATATATTTATTTTTCTATTTTTACGTACATATATTTATTTTTCTATTTTTACGTACATATATTTATTTTTCTATTTTTACGTACATATATTTATTTTTCTATTTTTACGTACATATATTTATTTTTCTATTTTTACGTACATATATTTATTTTTCTATTTTTTACGTACATATATTTATTTTTCTATTTTTTACGTACATATATCTATTTTTCTATTTTTTACGTACATATATTTATTTTTCTATTTTTTACGTACATATATTTATTTTTCTATTTTTACGTACATATATTTATTTTTCTATTTTTACGTACATATATTTATTTTTCTATTTTTACGTACATATATTTATTTTTCTATTTTTACGTACATATATTTATTTTTCTATTTTTTACGTACATATATTTATTTTTCTATTTTTACGTACATATATTTATTTTTCTATTTTTACGTACATATATTTATTTTTCTATTTTTTACGTACATATATTTATTTTTCTATTTTTACGTACATATATTTATTTTTCTATTTTTTACGTACATATATTTATTTTTCTATTTTTTACGTACATATATTTATTTTTCTATTTTTTACGTACATATATTTATTTTTCTATTTTTACGTACATATATTTATTTTTCTATTTTTTACGTACATATATTTATTTTTCTATTTTTTACGTACATATATTTATTTTTCTATTTTTACGTACATATATTTATTTTTCTATTTTTTACGTACATATATTTATTTTTCTATTTTTACGTACATATATTTATTTTTCTATTTTTACGTACATATATTTATTTTTCTATTTTTACGTACATATATTTATTTTTCTATTTTTTACGTACATATATTTATTTTTCTATTTTTACGTACATATATTTATTTTTCTATTTTTACGTACATATATTTATTTTTCTATTTTTACGTACATATATTTATTTTTCTATTTTTTACCTACATATATTTATTTTTCTATTTTTACGTCCATATATTTATTTTTCTATTTTTTACGTACATATATTTATTTTTCTATTTTTACGTCCATATATTTATTTTTCTATTTTTTACGTACATATATTTATTTTTCTATTTTTACGTACATATATTTATTTTTCTATTTTTACGTACATATATTTATTTTTCTATTTTTACGTACATATATTTATTTTTCTATTTTTTACGTACATATATTTATTTTTCTATTTTTACGTACATATATTTATTTTTCTATTTTTACGTACATATATTTTTTTTTCTATTTTTACGTACATATATTTATTTTTCTATTTTTACGTACATATATTTATTTTTCTATTTTTACGTACATATATTTATTTTTCTATTTTTACGTACATATATTTATTTTTCTATTTTTTACGTACATATATTTATTTTTCTATTTTTTACGTACATATATTTATTTTTCTATTTTTTACGTACATATATTTATTTTTCTATTTTTTACGTAAATATATTTATTTTTCTATTTTTACGTACATATATTTATTTTTCCATTTTTTACGTACATATATTTATATTTATATTTTTTACGTACATATATTTATGCTACGACAAAGAAAACTATAAAGCAAACCCGAACACTTTCAGTTTTGATCTTATAGATTAAAATGGCAACGTTTTAATAACAGAAATGTAAAGTTTTGGAACGTCTGGCTGAATTTTCTTAAGACTTGTATGATAGCATCACATCTGATACTGGATGATCCTGTACAAGGAATACTTAAATATGGAGTTGAAAACACCATTTCTGAACGGAAGCCAAAGCAAAGTACAATATTTTGCATATATAAACGCAGAAAGAGAACTCCTTGTGAAAGTTTTCTTACACCAATGTCGTAAGGATTTTTTTATTGTATAAGAATATTTCGCCACATCTACAAGTCTTTAATCAGCATCACGTTATGATCTGGTTATGCTCACATTATGATCACGTTATCATCTCGTTATGATCTCTTTATGATCACGTTATGATCTCGTTATGATCACGTTATGATCACGTTTACCTACACCCTAAGCAACATACCACCAGAAGAGCAATATTGGCTTCAAGAAGGGTTTTCGTAGTGTAGGGGAATAAATAAAGGTGAACACAGGTTTCTTAGACATTGGTAAGTGACAACCTTTGCGCAGTGAGACACAGATAGCACATTCTCCTCGTGGTGGGTCATAACCAATGTGGGGAGACTGCAAGCTGATATTATCCTAATTCCTAATCCTACCTTATATAATAGAGACAAGCCACAAACGTGAGAAAAACAATCAAAACTTACAGGGCAGGAACACTTATTTCTTATGCTGAGCGCATTTCAGCATTGGCGAGTTTGAATTTGTTCCGTTGTTTTGTGGTATTTGTTTACATTACATTTCAATAAATGTGCATATTTGTACTTGGGATCAATCTAATTATTCATTGTACGAGATGCCTTCGATAAGTTTCCAGACTTTTTGTACAGGCATTTAAAATTATCGTAGACTTTTGAAAATTCGGTATGTTATTGCTATACATCTTATGAGATGACTGGACAATTTTTATGATTTCACGTTCAAATGAACAGCTACAACAGCAATTGGAATACATCCTACTAAAGCCTGATTGTCAAAGCTGGTGAATTTCAAAAATACAATCTAGACGGGAGAACAATTTAGAAAGACTGATATGCGATAAAATTCTGATTTAAACCTGGAAAAATGCCATATAAACGTATGCAATGCTCCAGACTGCTTTTGGACCATCTTGCATAAATTGAGAATCAGTGGCATAAGAGATTCAAGGAAGGCAGGGACTCTGTGAGGGATGATGAGAAGTGTGGGAGGAGTAAAGAAGTCAGAACACCAGAGTTGATTGATCTAATAAAGAGTTTCATGGATAAGGACCATCGTGCGTCTATAGAGACAATAAGTGTACAGTTTGATGTCAATGTGGGAACTGTACACACAATTATTCGCGAGGAACTCAAGGTGCGGAATATACTTTCGATGAACCCCGAACTAATCTTAACCTCTTGGACGATGAGGCAAATAGTCACGCGTCGATCTTCCAAAATGGGAGGTTCAACTTTATTTATCATTGCGGAAGGAGGACGAGCAGATCTAGGGGTTGTTTCAACAGGTTTCCAGCCATGTTTGAATTCACGATGCAAGTATTTCATAAGGGCATACGAGGAGGCATCATTACCATAGGTTTCTTTCACTTCATTCTCATTTTGTGATCGTCATTTTCAAATATAAAAACCGGATCACTGCGCAACACACAACATGCTCTATTACACACCTTACTTTGTTCAGACACCTATAAATCAAGGAACCACAATTAGTTCAAAGCTATAATTTGTCATATAACCCATAGAGATATAAATCATTGTACATGTAAAATTTCAGATCAGACAAATGGAAGTGAATCGCTTATTAAATCTCGTATATGATTTCATGCATCCACATAAAATGTTATGGCAGTATATACTTCTGTATTCGTTTACAGTATTTAAGTCGACAGTGCTAAATATGTGAGCAGATCTAAGTAGTAAGTTATGCATGGAATCCACGGGTTAATGTTTCAATCACCCTATGGCAGATTTTTGTGTGTTTCGAATTTAAACAAAGAAAGTAATATGATGCTATCCGCATAGTAAAAACGTGCACAGCAGTGGTCTTCATCCGATCCCGAGCAACATCGAATTTTCATGCTTATTCGTTTAATATTCTTTCTGATGAATGTATAAAGATGGTATATATTATGAAATATACATTCACTACATATATATATATATATACATATATATATATTATGGCAGTAGAGTAATATATATATATATATATATATATATATATATATATATATATATATATTATGGGAGTAGAGTTTAGTTTCCTAGAAGTACATTCAATGAAACAATGTGTATCTACCAAAAAGTGCTCAATGAGTAAACAGAGCAGGTATATTAAATTTATTTATACAAACATTGATGGCTACATATGTGCATACATGTTTCTGTAATCACCAGTTATTGGGAAGATTAAGTCTACAGGACAAGAATTACCCTAGAAACTCTTTTCGAGTTTCGAGTTTTCGAGGGTAATTCTCGGACTGAAAATGTAATCTCCCAAATAACGGGTGATTACAGAACATGTATGCACATATGTAGCCATCAATGTTTGTATAAATAAATTTATATATATATATATATATATATATATATATATATGTATATATATATATAATAGCAGAGAGAGAGAGAGAGAGAGAGAGAGAGAGTATGAGAGGGAGAAAGGGTTTTTAATATTTCAATTGGTATATATATATATATATATATATATATATATATATATATATATATATATATATATATATAAAGTGTCATAGTGCATGCGTACATCTAAAGCTGAAGGACGCAAATACAGCCAAGGCACGTGCTAAGTGTCCGTTTTTTAGCGCTGACGTGAGTAAGATGAGAAACTGGCAGCCACAATATGTTGTTGATTATATATATATATATATATATATATATATATATATATATATATATATATATATATATATACACTGAGCAAGAGCGAAGGATCAGTCAAAAATTATGTGTTTTGTTATGTGTTTTTGCGTGACACTGCTGTCCGAACTTTCACCTTCCCGTTCCCACTTGACGCGTCTTCTCTCCACTCCAAAACGAACTTCTGCAACTTTAGCTTTTCTCTTCTACAAATACACCTTCTCTGCTCGCAATCAAACTTCAGAATGCCCTCCTTCCCCAAATCACTCCTCTTTTATTTCCAATCAGGAGCATTTCATTTGCATACCTCGTGGTCACCCTGTAGGCATATAAACAAACAGGGCAGCCATTTTTGTTTCTTTCTTCTTCATTATGAACACGAGGTAAGCCACACAAAAACGCGGTTGGTCGGTCTTGTTTCTCTTTTTCTTCATTTACACCACACGCCCCCCTGATCTTCGAGATCAATAGGATACTTCGTAATCCTCCATCCAAGCAGGCCGCCTACTCTCACGTCGAGGCCTCTGGGGGGCAACTTCTCGGGGGTTAACGTTTTCAGGTTCACTACAACGCGGGCCTAAGTCAGGTTGAGCAGCATCATTTGCTTCTCGGAGGCCCTCGATTTCTTCTTCTTCACTGCCCTCACTGCATACCGGCAATGTCACACGACGCAGGTCTAAGATATGCCGGGGAACGCCATTCACCATCACATTGTTCTTCGACTGCAATCCTGTTATGACCCCTCTTTTCCAACGTGCATTGGGGGGTTTCACCCACACCTCTTCACCTACTTTGATAGTGGCTTCTTCACTCTCAATTCCTGCTGCTTTGTTGCACGGATGCCGCCACTTATATGTGAAAACGGCCCTATGAGGCACAGTTGTCTCATCTTGTTTGGTCTTCGGCGAGATGTTATACCAAAACACCGCCCCTATGGGTGATACGTTGCTTTTTTCCGCAGCGGCTTTAATGGTGCGATGATTCCTCTCCACTATTCCGTTGCCACTCGGCCGATACGCTGCTCTGAAAAATTGCCTTACTCCCCACTTATCGCATACCTCTTTAAAGGCTTCTGATCGGAAAGCGGGGCCATTGTCCATTAAGAGTTCCTCAACCGGCCCTCTCTCCAAAAATATCTCCTCGATGACCCCTCCGATCGCCCATGCAGCTTCTGCCCTGATCTCTCTCCAGATGGCAAACCTTCCCGGTCCACAGTCGACCATCGACAGATACAATTTGTGGCGATAGTGTGTCACGTCAATGGCCAATCGCTTCCAGTCCTCCGCAACGTGTAGCTCTCCTGCTTCGTGTCTGGACGGTCCAGGGTCAATTGATTGGCACTCTCGACAGTTCTCCACCACTTCCCTAACCTCCTCCTCGGTGGTCTCCGGGTAAACCTCTCTGGCTAGGAATAACGTTCGTTCTCGACCAAAGTGGTGCATTTCGTGTGACTCTTTGACTTCTTCCCCTGCACAGCATACCGAGGAGACCTCCTTTCCCTCCTGCAGCCAGGCCTTCTTCACGCGTGTCATCGAATCCGCCTTGTTTTTTTCTGACGGGACCAACACAACAGACACTCTCAACTGAAATTCCGCTATCAGGTCGGTGAGCGCTCCGAGTCTGCGCTTGATCAGCATTTCCGCAGCACCCCTTGTCTTAACTCTCTTATCGCCAGTTACTGCCGACCGAATCCACGAGGCTACCGTTGCCGAATCGGTTTTGACTTCAATTATTTTCAATCCCCATTTCAGGGCCAGATTGATTCCTTTTATAGCGGCATCTAGTTCTGCTACGTTGATATGGGAGAAGTCGTTGTTTTTTCTTAGCCACGCCGCATCCTCCACAGTTACACCTCCTATCTCTAGTACGACGCCCAACGCCAGGTTACTGGCATCGCACCAAACTACACCCGCGTCTTCGCCGCTGACATACCATTTCCCTTTCACTGGGTCCTCATTCCTCACTCTCACAATGACTTCTTGCAGCATGTTCGTGACCTCCTTCGTCACACGGCCTTCCCAGTCATCAGTGCCTGTTTGTCGTTTAATAAAGCTGCATGATATCCTGAGCCAGCCAGCGATAGGATAGTGCCCGACCAGCCTCCCGCAGACTGAGAAGAGTTCTCGCCTCGTCAGCTCAGATCTGACTTCGGGTATTGCATTCCCTCGTTCGAAGACAAGGCTATCTTTTCCATCTCGCCTTAGTTTCAACCCCAGCACCGCTCCTCCATCTAGGGCCTCCGCCGGTTTTGCGGTTAACCCATACTTCTCGACATGGCTTCTTACTTTCTCTGCTGTCACCTCTGCCTCCTCCACCAGGATGTCGTCAAAGTACGAGCTAGTGGCCTCCTCCACTGTACAGTCTTTGCTCAGCACTGTCTTCAGTATGGCAGTCATAATTTTGGGGGCTGAACTCAGCCCAAAGCCTAACCTCGTCAGACAATACACCCGCCCCTTGTACCGGACCAGTTGGTACTGCCAGAGTTTTTCATCTACATGGATCTGCAGATATGCCGATTTCAGATCGACAATCTTAGTGGCCCGCCCCATTCTTCTCCATTTCCTCATGACATCCTCACATACGTCGATCCCCGTTCCAGTGTGGCAGGCTACGTGTCTGTTCAATTCCCTAAAATCCAGCACGGGCCTAATCTTGTTTTTGGTAGGCTGAACAACCGCCAGTAGTGGCAGCACTCCTTTTTCTTCCCCTGTCCACGGTTTCAGAATTCCTTCTTTTATCCACCTCTCCACTTCTTCCTCGAATCCTTTTCTTATTTCTCCTCGCAGGGTGTTTTCGTAGCAGCCCACCTTATTCTGTAGTTCTGGGGGCCCGGAGATCCATTTCCATTCCACCGTCCACCTCACGCCATCAAACTTCGCCAGGAAATCTTTGTCCTCAATGCAGCAAACCTCCGGTTTTGGGGTTCTGACAGTTCTATCACCTTCCACTCCTGCTATCCCTACTGCGCTAAGACGTCCAAACGTCACTTGGCCCCCTCTTAACGTAGCGCCCCCCAGTCGGTTAATTGCACTCATACGTAAAATCACGTCGACACCACCGACCAGATGATTCAACACTAGGGCTTGCAGTTCAATGGGCACCCCTTGCACCATTACTTCCGCTGTCGTCTCTCCTAGGCATTTCACATCCCTGCCATCCACGGTCCTAATAATCCTGGTTCCGCTCCATGACCTCGCGACATTCCTTGCTAACAGCGTTGTAGTGCAGCCTGTGTCGACAAGGGCTATGGCTCTCTTCCCATTGACTACCACCGGTAACCGAGGCAATGTTCCATCATGCGCCATTTCCACACAGAAGGGATAACCGCTGGCGCAATAGCTCCCCTTCACTCGTTTCCCTGGTCCCGTGCAGCAACACAATAGCGGCTAATATGCCCCACTTGTCCACATCGGTAGCACGTGATTCTCGGTCTCGGCTCTTTGCAGTCCTTGATCAGATGAGGACCCTGGCACCGGAAACACTTGATGGCAGGTCTCCCCTCCTGTCGCCTCGCCGGCTGCCTCTCATTCAAGTGAGGCCTCATGCACATATTTCCACTCACAGCTGCAGCCACCATTGGGCTTTTAATATTTTTCACTAGGACTCTGGCGTGGACCAAGAGATCGTCCACTTCCATAGAATGGATCCCCGTGATTCTCTGCATGTTCGCAGAGATTTCCTCTGGGAAGCCGTTCACTAGGTACAGCTTTACCGTCATCTCCAGGCTCCTCCCCACGTAACCAGCCAACCCTGCCAGTCTCCTGATCTCTGCCGCAAAGACGTCAACGGACTCGCCGGTCCACCTCAAACTTGACAGCTTGCCAAGTGCTTCAAATGGGCCCTCCGCGAAGGCCAATTTCAGCCTTTGCTCCACTAAGGCAAGGTCTTCCTTGTCTTCATCTCGCATCTGCTGGTAAATCGTGAGAGCTTCCCCCTCTAAGTATAGCGGCAGCAGGGTGACCACATCTTCTATCTTTTGCAGCTTCGCCACCATTTTTAATTTCTCCAGCCACTTAATCAGGTCGCCCTCCCCAGTAAAGGGTCTCAACATCTGAGTGCTCAGTCTCCACTCAGCCATGTTAATTGCTTGATAGGCCGAAATAGCCTGTCGTTTGCGTGACACTGCTGTCCGAACTTTCACCTTCCCGTTCCCACTTGACGCGTCTTCTTTCCACTCCAAAACGAACTTCTGCAACTTTAGCTTTTCTCTTCTACAAATACACCTTCTCTGCTCGCAATCTAACTTCAGAATGCCCTCTTTCCCCAAATCACTCCTCTTTTATTTCCAATCAGGAGCATCTCATTTGCATACCTCGTGGTCACCCTGTAGGCATATAAACAAACAGGGCAGCCATTTTCGTTTCTTTCTTCTTCATTATGAACACGAGGTAAGCCACACAAAAACGCGGTCGGTCGGTCTTGTTTCTCTTTTTCTTCATTTACACCACAAAATATTCTTGCTTTTTTAAAAATACTTTCTGTATTCCTACACGTCAACACACAGGAAATAAATACAGAAAAGATATAAACATTTATATATTTTTCGTATTTATTTTTATTCATACATATTTAAAGTTTACGCATAAATCTATACTTTCGTATATTAAATTTATGTGAATAAATGAAGTAGTTTATATATATATATATATATATATATATATATATATATATATACGTTTTATTTTTATTACCGTATCTTTCTGTTAAGTTACATTATTGTTTCAGCTACTTGGCCGTTTTTTTTTGGCCATCTGTAGCATCCTCAGACTTTTACAGAAATGTTCGCTATTTTGGGATGAGAGAGTGAGAGAGTGAACGAGGTCAGGGGGGTGCGAGGAGGGCGGAAGAAATAGAGGAAGGGAACAAGGGGGAAGGTGGGAGGGGCGCTTGGTATGTCGAAATTTTTAGTTTTGGGGTTTAAGGAACTTGTGAGGGAGGGTTTGGGAAGGTCATTTCTGGTGTGGCTGAGGGCATAGGGATACATGAGGGGAAGGGGAATATGTGGGGAACAGTATTTAGCACTTTCTTCAGTTTTTATTAATTACCATTTCCACTAAATATATATATATATATATATATATATATATATATATTGCCAAGGTGCTTGCTAATCATAAGAAATTATTTGTCTAGACAGAAAAATGCATGATAATATATAAACGTTTGCAAAATTATTCGTACAAAATTGCGAAGATATTTTGCTGTGAATATAAATAATTATTTTAATTTTATTTTATAAAAAAAAGTATTTACATATGATGTTTTAAAGTTTGTTCAAATTTCAAATGTACTTAAACATGTAATATTATTAGTTGTGTATCTTGCCAAATTTGAAATTTAACATTTATTGTTAAAATTTCTAATCCATTTCATTCACACTTGCGACTACTCTATATTTTTACAAAAGCTACTATTCGTCAAAGCAAGCATCTATACATCCAGTCTCTCATTCTCAAAAAACAGAGTCTCAAATCTTACACCAACCCGACGCAGCGAGACTATTAACGTCAAAATATTTTTATGAAGTGCTCGTATCATATGGCATCAGCGTACAATATGACAATGGGTAAATCTAATTGCAAAAATACTATTAAAAAAACTTGTAAAAATATTTTTGAAGAAAACACTATCAGAATATTTCAAAATAATAACGGAAATGAAAATAAAAGGAAACATGCAGAGGAATTGAATTTGGTTTAATCCGCCTTGTAGCGTACACATAAAAATATTTTCCAAAGAAATTTTTTTTTAAATTATTAACAAACATTTTCCAAAATGGAACTAATCTAGGAAAAAATCATAAACCGAAATAATGTTAGATTATCCTTTTCCACAACCACTGACTTAGGAAAAGCTATAAAATAGACAAGGAGATTAATGAAGGATGTTTCTTAAATATAAAAGACGCGCTATTGAAGGTGTGGAACTTCAAATATTGTAACTGCTAATCTAATGGCAACATTTAAACATGTTTAATGCAAGTTTTTATTAAAATTTCAAATAAAAAATGATAAGTGGGAGGGTAAGAGAATATAAAATATTATGTTATAAAAACACCATTAACAATCCTAAAATATTAAAAGCACAATTAGATTTAAATAATTAAATAATAGTTTAAATACTTTTTTTTTACACAGTGATCACCACTTATCAAGGCCCGGAAGCCACTCAGAGATAAGGGTTATTGCAAGTACATTACGTTTGTGTGGAGATTTAATGAAGTGTTTACTTAAGGAGGCGGTTCATTAGGAATTTGTTAACGTTGGACTTGAAGACATCCAAGTTGTAGTCCGGTGGGAAGCATCCAGACGGAACAGAGTTCCACAGGCGTGCAGTTCTAAGAAAGAAGCTTTGTTCATGGAATCCGCGTTTTGATTTAGGCACAGATATAGAGTGGGGGAAATTTTTCACAGTGGATTCAGCTAGACGAGTGTTTTTCGTGAAAGATTGGCGAGGGGGGGACCAGAGATTGGAGTTCAGACGAGCACCTGCCATGGAAATAACGATAAAACAAGGATAGGCTCGCAACGTCTCTTCTGTGGGAGAGAGGTTGCAGGGTAGAGAAAAGGGCATCCCCCACTAAGCCACAAAGTCTATTTTGTACTCTGTCAAAGCAAGGTAAGCTGTTTTAGCAGCTTCTGCCCAGATGTAGCAGCAGTATTCCATCCTTGGACGTACTTGGCTTTTATATAGATAGAGAATTGCATCAGTAGTGAGATATCTTTTGGAGCGGTAGAAGGAGCCCACCATCTTTCCAGCGACCTTGGCAACAGACTTGATGTACGTGTTCCATTTCAGATCAGGAGTAAAGGTCAAACCCAGAAGCTTGTCAAAACACGGGGCCTCACCCAGACGAGAGCCATCCATCACAATTGATGCCAGATGGGGATCAGAGCGTTGATGATGTAAGGATAGGAGTTTGGTTTTGGATGCATTAAAGGTAACCAGCCACATCTTCCCCCACTGAACCACGCGCTCGAGATAAGAGGATAGAGAATCAGAGATATGATTAGTGTATTTTTTAACACAAATACAAGGATTTATTTAAGTTAAATAGAAAATTGTACTAAGCAGTTAAACTAGTTTGGGAAATGATTATTAATACTTGATTGCAGAATATAACTATTATAGTAAAAATTATTAAACTTTCAAAATAATTAAAATAAAAAATTAAAATAAATAAAAATGAAAAATATAGTAAATAAAATTTAATATAAAACTGATAAGTTTATAAATATATATATAATACCTCAAATTAAAATAAAATTATTTTTCTATTGATGGATATCAATCAAAATAAAAAAAATTAGAGTGAAAAAAATAATTAATATATGATAGATTGAAGTAAAATAATAATAATTAAATAATATTAATACAAAAGAATAGCTTAAAGGATATCAAATGATTTATTATTACTTTGGAGTTTTCGGATATAATTTAAAATAAATTAGGTATTTGATGGAAGTTCAATATATTAGGATACAATTAAAAATAATAAAAATTGGGATATATGAAAATTCAATACATTAGAGTAGATGAATTATATTATGAAATGATAACTAATAGACATACCAGATAACCGTCATTTGAAAATAATAATTTAATTTGATAAACAACACTCATAAAAATCGATTATTTCATACAGAAATGTTTTGAACCTTCATATAAAATTTAAATAAATAATATAATTTAATTTATAGTAAAAGTGATTTAATAAATAAAAAATATATAATAAAAAATATATAACATATTATTTATCTAGTTTTATTGTTATTTTGTTATATAATAATAAAATTGTTAAATATTGCGACGTTTTGAGAAAGGGAAACAACTCATTTAAATTTAAAAATAAATTTCTTAACTTTATTTATACAAATTACAATAAAAGATTACAAAAGGAAATTTTATCTTAAAATTAAGCACAATAATTCAATGATAATAAAGAATTATAATTTATGTAGCAAAAAATTTAATTAAAATAGTAATACAACTGAATTATATATGGATCTAAAATTCACATAAAATCAACAACTATTATAACCGTAAATAGAACGTGGATATGGATATATATATATATATATATGTATATATATGTATATAGATGTATATATATATATATATATAGAGAGAGAGAGAGAGAGTATGTGAGTAAATGAAATAGTTATATATATATATACATATATATATATATATATTGTAATTAGTTTCGTATAAATTAAACTGAATATTTTTAGTAGTTTATATCAAAATCAATACAATTTATTAATACGAGGATTTAAATTTTAGTGACTTTACTTGTAAATACAAAATGGTGTAATAAAAGATAAAATCAATAGTTAATTGTAATTTATCTTTCACAGATGAATTTTATTTGCTCTTAGTGGATTGATAGTTGCTGTTTCTTCTAATGAGTAATTGATTGATATAATAATTACATGAATGATCTTGTGCTACGAAACAGTTACTAGGAAGAATTGTAAATGAATTGCAAGGATGCGATATATGTAAAATACTTTCGCTTGTTTTCTTTTCCTTATAAAGGAAATGGTTTCCATAATATTTTATTGTTAAAGTGTTTTTTATTCTAAAGAAAGGCTGTTCTTGTAAAATTTTTCAAACGACATGATGTTTTGATTTGTCCGAATGGTC
>NC_136502.1:2926356-2931356 GCF_053919585.1 Euprymna scolopes
GCTGCTATGCGGGCAGTGGATTAACAATGTTTTGACATTGTCCAAATACCTAAGCTCAATTTGTTTACACATACGCTAATGGTAAATTTTATATCACTTCCCAAATGCTCAACCTAAGATAGAGAGCATTATAGTCATACACATACAGTATTGTTTCGCTGTTTCACAGCTCATCAGTGCGGCTAGACAAGCAACTACCTCAAGCCAGGATGGAAACCCGATCGCCCAATCCAAGCTAAGGGGACCTTTAGTTTGTCGTCTATGTAGGACTCTCTAGAGCATCTATTTTGATCCGTCTATCCGGGTAAACGACAGTCCGAGCTTCTAACCGTTGTGCTATACGGCTGTGTTACATAGAGTTATCATTGAAGTTCTCACTACGGTTATCATAGAGGAGCACCAAATTGACGTTTGGTGTATAACATAAAAGGGGAGGACCATAATTGTATTTGTTGTCCTGGAATGATTATTATTAGAATGAAAGGAGATTCCGTGTGCGTATGATCGTCTAGTTTCATATGCGGTTGTGTGTGTTCATCTCTAATTGTTCATATGCTTAAGTGTGTGTGTGTTACATGCATTTTCTTCGACATACCTTACTTCATGTGTCGTCGATGTGATCCATCTGGAATTCATCTTCTCTTGGAGGGAGACTGGTACCTGTTAGACGAAGATTTAATCACTCCAAGACAAGGAATTAGTTTTATTGTTTTTTATTTTCCTTCCTGATGTCGACACAGAATATGGAAGTGAATCTTGCTTGCTTTGAACACGTCAGCGTCCCCCACCAGCAGTGAAGGGGAGGGAACAGCTATTAAGCCGTCCGTCTTCTTCAAAGTCCAAATCCAGTCTCTCAGATCTAGCCAACCTGACCACGTCACTCATACGTAATCTGGTCAGCTGACCCTCGGTTCTGGTAAACGTGTCTACACTCCACGTTTACTCACCTCTCTCTCTCTCTCAATCCATTCTGTAACAGCTGCTGCTATGTGGGCAGTGAATTAACAATGTTTTGACATTATCCAACCTATGTTGTATACCTAGTACTGCGTCCGTGCGTACTTACTTGTACACGTTTATCAAAAAATACTTAAGAACTTGTTTATGTTGGACTTAGGTCATCTGGAAAGCAAGGAAACAAAAGAGAGTTATACAGGCGTGCAGTTCTAAGAAAGAAGCTTACATATATATATATATATATATATATATATATATATATATATATATATATATATAGTTAAAATTTAGTTATCCACTGAAACGTGTTTCGTCGTCTACAACTCATCGTCATGGCTTAATCTGGCGAGATTCGTAATCGGGAGCCCATGGTAAGAAGCGTAAACCTCTACACCTAGGCTATCTCGCACGACTGTTGAATATATCACGTTTTATACAGAGGTTATTTGTTTTTGTTTTGCTAGATTAAGCCACTTTGATGATTGATATATATATATATATATATATATATATATATATATATATATATATATATATATATATATATATATATAAATAAAAGTCAAGAATTGCAAAATTATATTCACGATATTTTATTAAAAACAAGGAATACGAAATAAAGGCGAAAGGTTCCTTATTCCATGGAGTTTTTAAAGAAAGGCTCTTCTCCTCGGAGGAAACAAAAAATTAGCAGACGGTAAGTGTAGATGAGTATCGATTGTTGCTAGTTATATATGGGTGTGGTGGTGGGGACGATGGCTCAGAGGCACAGCAATGAGGGTGGAGAGTTGTATATTTTGGTTCCGATTCAAGCTGGTGCCACCGAAGTCTTCTGTTTGTTTGTAAAAGTGGTGGACGGATGTTTGTTTAAATAGACATTCGAACAGGTTATTTGCGGGCATCGCTTCTGTGGTCGAGTGAAAGAACTGCCGACTGTCAACACGACGGTTCTATTCCAGGTTCTTTCCTTGGCTTGGGAGAAGTTGCTAGTCTAGCGGCACTGATGAGTAGTGATACGACGAAACAGGACGGTACGTCGATGAATATATATATATATATATATATACACTCTCACACACACACACATATATATATATGTGTGTGTGTGTATATATATATATATACATACATATATATATATATATATATATATATTTTTAAGAGCGTACTTATATTTTGTGTACAGAAAGTTGTTAGTTGAGACAGGTCATTGGTACCGTCGGTTTCAAGCCCGATAATAAGGCCCGTTTAAGGTATCCTTATCAAGCTCTCTTCAGCCAATATTGGCTGAAGAGAGCTTGATAAGGATACCTTAAACGGGCCTTATTATCGGGCTTGAAACCGACGGTACCAATGACCTGTCTCAACTAACAACTTTCTGTACACAAAATATAAGTACGCTCTTAAAATTTGGATTTTCCTTTTAATTGAGCACTCTGTTGGAATTCTTTTTCCAAAAAAAAACTAATCATATATATATATATATATTGTTAGATCTCACTACTATATATAAGGTTCAATATAATAATCGATAGAGAATTGTCGCTATAATAAATACGTAATCGGCATTAAATAAAAAAACAAAACAAATTAAAGCGGACTCGTGTGTTACGACCGGGCAACGCTGAGCGGCCTGCTAGTATTAAATAATTTTATAACATTGTGTGTGTGTGCGTGTGTGTGTGTACTTATAGAGATAGGACATTGATATAGGAACTATATAAGCGAGACGGGATCAATAAGTCGTTACATTCAAACAGCGCTGTGTGCTGATTGTCGAAGGTGTTGTTCGATTTTTCCTTCGTAAACTCAACTAGCGTTAGATGCATTGACAAGAGATGATATGTTCAAAATAACCAGATGCTGTAATGAATGTTTGATGACTATGCAAGTGGGTCAAATCGCGTTTGTATATGTGTTAGTTAATACCTCATATATATATATATATATATATATATATATATATATATATATATATATATGTGTGTGTGTGTGTGTGTGTTTTGTTTTTTTTGTTTTTTTTTTACAAAGGCATCACCACATTATCAAGGCCCAGAGGCCACTCAAGGATAAGGGTTAAAGAGTGTACAGTAGAAATTGGTCAATATAGTAATCATTAGTAATGAAAATTTGGTAAATTTAATAACTTATATGGAACGGCTCATCAAGAACTTATTTACTTTAGACTTGAACACAACCATATTGTAGTCAGCCGGAAAGCAGGAAAACGGAAGACAATTCCACAGGCGTGCAGTTCTAAGAAAGAAGCTTTGTTCATGGAATCTACGTTTAGGTTTAGGCACAGATAAAGAGTGGGGGAAATTATTGATAGTGTTTACAGCTAGACGAGTGTTTTTTGTGAAAGTTTGGCGAGGGGGGACCATAGATTGAAGCTCAGTTGAACACTTTCCATGAAAATAACGATACATCAGAGACAAACTCGCAACATCTCTTCTGTGAGATAGAGGTTGCAAGGAGGAGAAAAGGACATCTCCTACGAGGCTACGAAGTCTATTTTGAACTCTATCAAGGCAGGACAAGTCCTTTCTAGCAGCTCCTGCCCAGATGTGGCAACAGTATTCCATCCTTGGACGTACCTGGCTCTTATATAGGTAGAGAATAGCATCAGCAGTGAGATATCTACTGGATCGATAGAAAGATCCCACCATTTTTCCAGCGGCCTTGGCAACAGATTTGATATACGTGTTCCATTTAAGATCAGGAGTAATGGTCAAGCCCAGAAGCTTGTCAAAACTTGAGGCCTCCTGAAGACGAGAGCCATTTATTTCAATTGATGACAAATGTGGATTAGAATGTTGATGATGTAAAGAGAGAAGCTTGGTTTTAGATGCATTAAAAGTAACCAGCCACTTCTTTCCCCATTGTATACGTGCTCAAGATCAGAGGAGAGAGAATTGGAGAGAACTTGGTCGTTTACTGTCTTAGATGCGGTACCATAAATAGTAGTGTCGTCAGCATAAATGTCTACAAATGATGTAAGGATATGATTTGGAAGATCATTAATGTAGATCAGGAAAAGAGTTGGGCCCAGGATGGATCCCTGAGGAACACCGGCATTAATACTGTGAGCTTCTGATTTTTACCCCTCAACTACTACTCTTATGAACCTATCAGAAAGAAATGATTTAATAATTGAGAAGACTTTTCCAGCTATACCATAGCTAGCGATCTTATGAAGTAAACCTTTATGCCATACCCTATCAAAGGCTTTAGATATGTCAAGAGCAATTGCCCTAGAAAGATTGCCACCGTCGAGAGATTTGCTAATCATATGCGATATAACTGTAAGGACATCTGCCGTAGATCTAGCAGAACGGAAACCATATTGAGTGTCACTAAGAAGGTTATTTTTGTTGAGATGTTTGATTACTTCTGTATTTAACACAGATTCTAGCAACTTACTCATGACGCACAGGAGACTTATTGGCCTGTACTGAGAGGGGGATGAGCGATCACCTGAATTCTTGTGTGTATGTATATATATATGTATGTATATATATGTGTATGTATATATATTTTTTTTTTTTTTTTTTTTTTATTCAATTTTCACCCCAAACAAGGCACAGTGCCACTTTGAAGCAGGGGGCTACTATTAGGGAATTAATTAGCGGGGTCATTATGAAGGGAGAAGAGTAGAAAGATGTTTGTTAACATTACACTTGAACTTCTGCATATCATTGCAGTTGGGAAAGCAGAATCCCGGAAGGGAGTTCCAAAGACCCGCAGTTCTGGGGAAGAAACTATTGGAGTAAAAGGCTTTCTTGCACCTAGGGATCTCCACTGTAAAGGGATGAGACTTAGTAGCTTGTCGGGTTTGTCGGGGGTAGTTACGTCGGGGAGGTACAAGTGTTTGCAGTTCGTCAGAGCATTCACCATTAAAGTATTTGTAGAACAGGCAGAGGGATGCAACATCTCGTCGATGGGACAGAGGTTGAAGCCTAGATGACAGTTCAGGACCTATCAGGTTTGCGACTCTTTTTTGAACCCTGTCCAGGAGCGAGAGACAAGCAGCAGATGCACCA
>NC_136502.1:2936356-2948856 GCF_053919585.1 Euprymna scolopes
ACAACAAGTCATATATGGCTATTTGATAATTTACAGCCCTACTAGCTCAAACAAAAGTCTGTTTATCTCGTTCGAGCAAGTCGTCCTTAATTCGTTGCGTATTTCAACAGGGTCGGTTAAACTGCACATTTGTTTGTACCGGTTTCATGTGTCGATGAATAACGCCCAGTCCCTGTCGTTTGATACCTCGTCCCTTGTTCGATATGAGGTAAGTTCTTTCCACTGTCGGATCTGTGCCGCGGGTTGCTCGATCTGTGTAAGTTAATAGACATTCTTGTGTGCGGCGTGTTTTCTCAGTTGGTAGAGTGCTCGCCTAGCATGCAAGAGGTTCGGGTTTCAAATCCTGAGCTCGGATGTGTCTAACTGATGAGCCCAAATGAGGGCGAACCTCGAGTCTTGAACTTCCGGTTTGTTGGCTTTCTTGGCTCTTGTGGGCTGCGACGTTGGTTCGGCTGTGGAAAATAATTATACATATTCTCTCAGATTTTTTGAATATATATATATATATATATATATATATATATATATATAACACTTATCCCTGAGTGGCTTTCGGGCCTTGATAAGTGGTGACCACCATGTAATATATATATATATATATATATATATATATATATATATATGTGTGTGTGTGTGTGTGTGTGTGTACGGAGATAAAGAGAGAAAGACGAGAGAGAGGCAGGGATGGGAGAGAGAGAGAGAGAGAGAGAGAGAGAGAGAGAGAGAGAGAGAAAATGTTGACGATATATTTTCCAGTTCGTTTTGCATGCTTAATCTATATAATATACGGAATCATTTAATTACAAATCCAATAAAATCTTTTCTAACGTCCAATTACAAGATATCTTTACACGACATGTAACATGTTAAATACGTTATAAGTGCGTGTGGTTGGGGGGGGGGTGATTTGTACGTATTTTTGTTGTGTGTGCGTAATTCAATGTCATAAAAAGAAATAGCAATACTTCGAAAATATACTTTTTATTCAATAGACATTATGGATCATTTTCGTTTTCCATCGGTACCCGCGGTTTCACAGAAATACGGCTTAGGTTTTTCAGTGGAACTGACTGTACGAACGCAAGAACAAAATAATATCTATGTCTCGTACACACACACACACACACACACACACACACACACACACACACACACACACACACACACACACACACATATATATATATATTATATATATATATATATGTACACACATATATACATATGTATGTATGCATGCGCGCGCGTGTGTGTGTGTGTGTAACAATTTAAAACATTTATCAAATTCCAAATAGTATTTTTAATTTTATTATGATTGTTTACAGGTGTTTCATATATATAAATATAATATATATATATATATATATATATATATATATATATATATATATATATATATATACATAATTATGTATGTGTAAATGTGTCTTGTCATGTATATCTTGTAATATATATATATATATATATATATATATATATATACTATAACTGGTTATGCATTCAAAATACACACACGTATATTTATATGGACAATATATATATTTATATATCTACATGATGATTGCAACGTCTTTTCAGACGAGTGCCACTCCCTCAGACATTTAAAATCCATGAGCCCAAATGTCTGAGGGAGTATCTATACAAATATGTTATAGAGTTTTAGCTTTGTACGACAGCTAAGTCTCTCTCTCGGTTCAAAATGTTGAGATCCAGCAACAAGCAAGAGCAAGATAGCCAGCAATAAATTGAACTGCAGACCAGCTTAATATATATACACATATATATCTATATACATATATATTTACATACATATATATACATACATATATATATACATACATATATATATATATACATACATATATATGTACATACATATATATCTACATACATATATATCTACATACATATATATACATACATATATATCTACATGCATATATATCTACATACATATATATACATACATATATATACATACATATATATACATACATATATATCTACATACATATATATCTACATACATATATATATACATACATATATATATACATACATATATATACATACATATATACATACACATATATATATACATACATACATATATATATACATACATATATACATACATATATATCTACATACATATATATATCTACATACATATATATACATACATATACATACATACATATATATACATACATATATATATTCATGCATGCATATATATCTACATACACATATATATATACATACATATATATCTACATACATGTATATCTACATGCATATATACATACATACATATATATACATACATATACATCTACATACATATATATGCACAATATGTTTTATTGCAAGTATTCCTTAAAGCGCATACGTATGTATTAAACAGCGACATGCAAACGCAACCCTACATAAGCCCAAACACACACACACACACACACACACACACACACACACACACACACACACACACACACACACACACACACACATACTAACACTCAATAACATGTCCGCTGTGTATAAATTAATCTAGTTACAACAGCACCCAACAAGGTCATTTCAAAACCGCAAAACAAAACAAATACTATTTTTCATCGTAGTATTCACTATCGCCGTTGCAAGCGATCAAGAATGCCTCACTGTTACAATGAACAGCTAAAAAGCGATCAGAGACTTATCCACCATTTTGTGTTAGATTAAGCATTTTCGATTGAGTACGTCTCGCACTTTCATTGCACGGATTAATGCTGCACTCACGCTTCATTCGTCGCTAGAAAAAACAACAATCGTGCAATTAAAACGTACATATATTATAGTTTACTTATATATATATATATATATATATATATATATATATATATATATATATATATATAAAGATAGAAAGAGAGTGAGAGAGATATTTATAGTCAGCAGAATACATTGTATTTACGAAAGAAATGTGCATACCTTTATCATAATATCTACTAGACATAAACCCGTATATATCTATCTATATATCTATAAAAGTGAAAGTGTCTGTCCGTCTGTCTGTCTGTCTGTCTGTCTGTCTGTGTACATTTCCCTACACAATAAATCCGTCAATTTTCAGTCTACAGACTCGAAATTTGATAAACAGAGCAATGAGATTTGGGAAAATCTTTGTAATCTGTTTTCAGCCAGAAATTAGCTGTTATGGTGTCAAAGTTCAACGATTTGACATTTGAGAACTCTACTAAACTCCTCCGCCAATTTTGGGTATAAACACCTGAAATTTTAGATATTGGTTCCTTGGATCTAACTTTATAATTTGATTTGAGCCTAAAACAATAAATGTTAAGGGGTCATAATAGGGGTCAAAGTTTTTAAAACAATTGACCTCTGCGGTCTCTACCAAATTAATCAGACAATTTCTGGTCTAAACATTTGCAATTTTACATAAAGGGCATTTAGAGATAGGGCAAGTTTTTTAATCGGTTTGGGTCGAAAATTTGAGCTACCAAATTAATCTATGTAGACGTCAAAGTTTACAGAATTGACTTTTGCAGGCGCTACAAAAATCCCCTGCCAATTTTAGGTCTAAACTCTTGAAATTTTAGATGTAGGTTACTTGGACATGGGTCAAATATTGTAATTTGATTTGAGCCCAAACCAATAAATTTTAAGGGGTCAAAATTAGGGTCAAAGTTTAAAAAAAAAAATTGACCTCTGCTGTCTCTACCAACTTTTCTCTATTGTAGTTTAGGAAGCCTTTTATATAGAAAGGCATTACCGTACATATTCACACTTTTTAATATATACATATGCACATAAAGTTATGAACAGTGCATAGGGCCCGAGCACAGCCGGGTAGAACTGCTAGTATATATATATATATATATATATATATATATATATATATATATATATATATATATATATTGGTGGCCTGGCAAGGTCACACAGTAGAGAACCAAGCAAAGAAGAACCCTAAGCAAAATTCATCGCAAAGCAGAAAAACTGAAGCTAACCTTCCAGGACACTATATATATACAAATGTAGGCAAATTTGGACATATTTTGTGGGTTTGAAAATCTACGTTCTTTTTTGGTGATTCAAACCATAGAATAGTATTGTAATCTTCGAAAAGCCTGCAAATTTTCATGTAGTTTCGTCCCATTGAACTGAAGGTATGATCATTTCAACATTTAATTTGGCTACAAGTATATATATATATATATATATATATATATATATATATATATATAGAGAGAGAGAGAGAGAGAGAGAGAGAGAGAGACTATTTTGGGGGCAATTTTATAAGTTCCAAATCTCAGCAACATTCTCATTGAACAAATTTAACGTTGGAAAGGTAATGACCTGATTTGTGTAGGCGGCTGTGTGACATTTTTGGCACTTTTTTACAGCCATAAAATTTTTCGGTATATGTGCACTATCTTTCCACCCTCAAAACATCCTTTAAAATTACCCCTATTCTAGGTTTTCGAAAGTGCTGAAAACGAAAATAATATTTTAAATTCCAGGAAAAAAGTAGTCTCCAAGATTTGAAGAAATTATAGTTTCCAAAAGTGTGGGATCACTTTTACTTTATAAACCTTACATAAAATGAGCACCCACTTATGGCTACCTTTTTAGGAGGTTTGTCTGTTATTTTTCAAGGAGTGGTGTTTATTGTGGTCTGGTAAACCAACACAAAACCTACATTAAAAAAAAACTTGTTTTCTGTAGGTTTTAGAGTGTGCTGAAAACGAATATCGCATTTAAATTTTCTACAAATAAGTATTTATTTGTGTATGAAGCAAAAATATGTGCCCTTGCGCGTACAACAATGGCCATCACCTATAACATAAATATTTACGTTGCCTTATATATACATATATATATATATATATTAATATATCTATATAGCTATATTAATTAGATATTAATCTCTCTCTCTCTTTCTCTCTCTCTAAATATATGTATAGTGGGAGTTAAAGGAAGAGAATTATATATATATATATATATATATATATATATATATATATATATATATATATATATAGTGTGTGTGTGTGTGTCTATGTAATGGGATACTATTTATACATGCATAGATAATTTATTTTGTATTTTAATGAAGCATAGATTCAAACAATTATTGCTTACCTACCAACGGGTTCGAACCTACAATCCTGAATCTTGTAATTCAAGGCAGATTACATGCCGAATGCGCTGGTGAACACGCTTTTGTTTTATAATAGCAAACGTGAAACCTTAGATACAATATTTTAACAAACGCTTCGAAAAAAGAAATAATTGAAGATTAGAGTTCTATAAACTATATAATAATTTTTAAAACAGTTACACAATGTTGTTAAAACAATACACAATTCTAAGGAAGGTCAAATGTCAAAACTTGTAGAATATGAAATGAGCAAACACGCGTATGCATATTCTTTGAATTATTCAGATTACTTTTCTCATAGAATACACGTAAACAAACACATATATTGTTTATTTTGTTTATTTATTTATAAAACAGTTATCTATCTATATTGAAATTGTTTAAGACAAATTAGTATTCAGATTTTCATAATATTCATTTTCATATTATATCCATTTGCATATTATAAATAAATATTTAAATTGTAAATAAATTATTTAAATTCTAAATTTCACCCGATAACACAGTCATCGTTTAGAAAATACAAATTCCTTTTTTTATCCTACGACGATTTTTTATGGGTCGCTAATTAGGACGGACTTCGCAGCTACCTATGTGACCTTCCATGGGTCCTATCTTTGGTATATCTTAGAATGATGCTGTTAAGATGCTTCACTAATTTTTTGTTGGAATTTCCACCTTCATTCCTAAACGTAATTTTCAAACCAAAGATCATAATCATCTCTGATTCTCATCTGTTTGTGCTTCTGCCATTAACCATCGTAACCATTCCATTAATCCGTATTGATCGAATGTTTCGAAGGCTTCCAGAAAATCACTAACTTTAACCCTAACCCTAAAAATTAGATCACGGTAGTTAAGCATCGTTGTGCCTGGTCAGTATTAAAATGGGTGACTATTTGGTAATACCAGGTGCTGTATGTGTACTCCAATTATCTTGCCATTTTTTCTAGTTGTTCTTAACCTTTTCTTGCAATTGGAATCAATCATTGCTGCTAGTGATTGCGCCAGTCTTGCTTCACAATTAAGCCTGTCATCCATCACTCCTCTAGGATAAGAATGGTCCTTGTCCTTTCAACGGACGAACATCTTATACAAAATCTAGCAATATATACAAAAGAGCAATTTCCAAGGCTAGCTATTCTCAAAAAAATTTGTGAGTATCTTATCTGTTGTGGTGGCAACCACTTATTTACATATGCGAATAACATAACACTATAAATGGCAAGCCTAGGTTGGCCTTGGTGTGTCTTACTCAAATGCCACCAGAAGTGACGCCGAAGAGCGTACATGTCCTCCCACCAAGACTCTCTGACTCGACACCGTCATTTGTACATATTGTAAATATACCTTTTCTTTAATACACTTATTATTGCGTTATCTTGTTGTTTGCGTCTTCATTGTATTTCCTTACTAATTATTGTTCAACCTTGCAACCACAACATTATCTTAGAAGGTTGACTATCGAGATTTACAATGGTGTAATTAATAGTGACAATTCTGATATTTCTTCTGTTTTAATTGTTTTCAGGTTATTTCATTTTCTAAGGATAACTCTGATCTCTTTGCTCGTCCTGGCAATTCTTCTTTTAATGATTTGGGTGTTGTTTTTCCTGATTTTCATTTGAAAACAAAAATGTGTCTTTTGACTTCTGTCAATATCATTCCGAAATCTTTGACTTCCGATTCCGATTCTGATTCCGATTCTGATTCTGATTCCGATTCTGATTCTGATTCTGATTCTGATTCTGATTCTGATTCTCGAATGTTGTAATCCTGAACTTTTTTCTATCCTTTCAAAATTATTCACTCTCTATTTGTCGCTGTTCTGATTCCATTCTTGTTGCAAAGTGTCTTCTGTTTCCCCATCTTTAAAAAGGTGGCTGTTCGATCTGACTCAACAAAGCATCGTCGTGCCAGTCTTTTAATACAATTTTTAAAATCTTGGAAAGCTTGTTCATTTTCTCGAAAGTCTTGGCATATTTGCTGATTTTCAGTTTTTCGTAGTTTTCGTTCAACTGCTAATTTTTACTGATGTAAATTAGCGAATCTGTTAGATTATAAAGAATGTGGGAGCTGATAGGACCAATGTGCTTTCTTTCTTATCAGTTATTTTAATGAAATATACGTAATTATCATCAAATATCATTTATATATATATATATATATATATATATATATATATATATATATATGTATATATATATATATAAAGTAGTAGCGTTTGTGTGTCTGTGTGTACAACTCTCCTACAGCCCACACCACTGAACCACGGTCCTGGATATGACCTAAAACTATATCTGATGGTGAGGCCCCACCTTGCGGGCCTTGGGGAGTGTGGAGCCACCTTTTAATTGCCATTGCTCCCAGGTCCACTCTGACCCGGAGTGGTAGTACCTGTTAGGGTCCCAACTATAGGTTAAATAGAATCTGACTAAAAACAAATATACTCCATTAAAAATCGTTCCTCAAAATAACTAGATTCGGCATTAAATAACCTGAAAAAGGTTGATATGCCGTAAAACAAAAACAACCAACCAACAGCACTGAACCGATCATAACCAAACCTGGTATGATAACGGTCCCCCATCTAGAAATGTATCGCATCATTTTCCAAGGTAAAGGTCAAATGTCAAGGTTTTAACTAATGTATATATACTCTCCTACAGCCCACACCATTGGACCGATCATGACCAAACCTGACATGATGATTGTCTCCAACCTAGAGATCGTGTACACCATTTTCAGTCAAGTTCATAGTTGGATTTCAGTCCTTCAGGAGGTTATTAAAATTTTTAACACCTGAAACAACAATTGCTTTTACAACATCCACTAACTGCAATAGTGCCCGATAAGCGTGTATGCGAGCGTATCTTTGCTAGTATATATATATATATATATATATATATATATATATATATATATATATATATATATATATATATATATATGAATGACGTTATTTTTTAAGTTTTCACATGCGTAAGGACATAATACGGACGGTAACAGATAAGTCTGGAGTGCTGAATACTTTGATTTCAATTCTCGCTAATGACACCAATGTCATATTTTTTTTTTAATTTTGAAATCACAACTATATATTGAGCACAAAATTATGATCAACAGAGTTTTAGCTTTATAATCATAAATAAGAAATCTGCATGGATTAAATTATCATATTTAAGCGTATTTTACGACCGAGCCACGCCAGAGGGTATTATTATATTGGATACAATGTAATAAATAAAGGATTGACTCTTTTATAATAAAAAGAAATAAGAAATCTGCTTAAATTAAAGTATCATATTTAAACGTATTTTACGATCAGGTCATGCCGGACGGACTGACTACCTGTTATAAATACATTGAACGTTCTTTGTAATGTGTAATAAGTCTACTATTATAGTATTCTGACAAAGGGGGAAAATGTATATTTTCTGTATTGGAATCTTATATGTCCCTTGAAAGTGATATATTTGTTTGAAGTAGCTTCGTGGTCTTGGCTACTTTATTCGAGTAATAATCAAGTAAGTTTGCCTTATTGAATGGGTGTTCAGGGTCGGAGCTGGTATATCCATAAGCGTGAGGCTTTCAGTGTATATTTCATGTCACCCCCCCAGGCGGCCCTATTGCTCGGTATGCATGGTTGACCAGCCAATCATATTCTTGTGGGTAAGAACCGGATATTCTCATATTCTTGTGGGTAAGAACCCGGATATACTCATATTCATTACATATTTATAAACGGCCTCCCTGGTAACATCGTGTCCGAAATGGATATAATTTCCGATGACACAATGCTCTATAATAAACATAAGACTAAACCGAATGTGCACATATCCAAGCTTAGAAACGACCTCCAGTCAGTAGTGGAATGAGACTGTAAATTGTTGTTAACGTTTAATGCTACTAAGACTAAGCTTCTTTCCTATTATAATTACAAAAAACTTTCTCAACCACCGATGACCATTACTAATAACATCCTACCTGAGACCTCATTGATCAAGCCCCTCGGATTAACATTCACAAGAAACATGATCTGGAACAAATACATTGAGAACATTGCCACGGTTGCTGCAAAGAATGAGGTCTACCTTTACCAGAAAGTATCCTTCATCTCTACAGCCATTTGTCTATGCGTGGATTTTTTTTAGCTCCTTACATAAAATGGCTTTGTGACCTTTCTGGGACAATTTCCATAAAAAATGATATGTAAATAATAAACACGCGTAAAAAAAAAAAAAGATAATGATCAATTATAAACTGTCTTAATAGAAATACACTAACTTTATTTGTTGCCATAAAATAATCTGAATAGTTTTGAATTATTGATAGATTCATCTCACTTTGAAAGTTATGAAATACTAGAGGTGACTTGGATGTCTTCAGCTAGAATCGAAACCAAAACAATTAGCGCTCCAACCGCGTTTTACACAGGCATCACCACATTATCAAGGCCAAGAGGCCACTCGAGGATAAGAATTAAAGAGTGAAATTGGACAATATAGTAATCATTAGTAATGGAAATTCGGTAAATTTGTTAACTTATATGGAACGGCTCATCAAGAACTTGTTTACGTTAGACTTGAAGCCAACCATATTGTAGTCAGCTGGAAAACAGGAAAACGGAAGACAGTTCCACAGGCGTGTAGTTCTAAGAAAGAAGCTTTGTTCATGGAATCTACGTTTAGGTTTAGGCACAGATAAAGAGTGGGGGGGATTATTGATAGTGTTTTCAGCTAGACGAGTGTTTCTTGTGAAAGTTTGGCGAGGGGGGGCATAGACTGAAGCTCAGTCGAACACTTTCCATGAAAATAACGATACATCAGAGACAAACTTGCAACATCTTCTTCTTCTTCTTCTTCTATTGACAGATAGATAAGAAACATTTAAAATGAAACCACTTCAAGCTATGAATGAATCTGCGCATGCGCAAAAGTAATAGAAATATGTCGGCAAGTTGAAATAAACATTTTGCATTACAACTTGCCGACATATTTCAGTACGCGTTATTCATCCAAACAAAGATTTTACTCATTATAAATCATCCTTGGTGTATGATTACTGTTTTCTGTTATTTTTAGTGTTATATGACCAGTAGTTTAAGAGTTTGTCGGTTAAATATTTACACGCACATATATACATCTAGTGTTTTATTTGTATATATAAGATAGGGTCGAAAGCTTTTTCAAATAAAACATAGCAATGGGACCTAATTGTATCCGTTATGTATTTTTTCCAAACAAAGTTGATAACCATCTGGATAGCATTAAAAGAATACAAAATTACTGACGTTACAAGCATATGGCTTATTTTATGAATTGGTATTTAATTAAAATAACTTAATCATTAAAAATATTTAATTAAAGTAACTTAATCATTAAAAATATTCAATTAAAATAACTTCATCATTAAAAATATTTGATTAAAATAACTTCATCATTAAAAAAATATTAATTAAAATAATTTCATCATTAAAAAATTTTATAAAAATAACTTCATTATTAAAAAAAATTAATTAAAATAACTTCATCATTAAATTTTTTTAATTAAAACAACTTCATCATTTAAAAAAATAATTAAAATAACTTCATCATTAAACAAATTTAATTAAAATAACTTCATTAGCAAAAAATTTAATTAAAACAACTTCATCATATAAAAAATTAATTAAGATAACTTCATCATTAAAAAATTTAATTAAAATAACTTTATGAGCAAAAAAATTAAATTAAATTAATTTTATCATTAAAAGATTTTATTAAAATAACTTCATCATTAAAAATTTTTTAATTAAAATAACTTCATAATTAAAAAAAAATAATTAAAGTAACTTCATCATTAAAAACATAATTCTTACTAAAATGTCGCTTTAAACTGATGCATTAAAATCGGACATTTTTAAGTGATCACTTCAATATTGGATTGTGTTTGAATTTAAAAGTGAGTACTTAGAATTAAACATATTGCCACAACAAAAATACAGGAAAGTCTTTAAAAAAAAAACTGTATGATGTACGAGATGCTTTAAGTAAGTTTTCAGAATGTTTTTATGAAGTCATTTAAAATTGTCATAGACTCTTTAACATTTAGTATGTTATTGTTGTACATCTTATGAGATGACTGACCAGTTTTTATGATTTCAGATTCAAATAGACGTTTGAATTGGAACACACCTTACTAAAACCTGATTGTCAAAACCGGTGAATTTCAAAAATGTCATCTGAATGTGAGGAGTCTTTAAAAAAATGATAGGCAATAAAATTTTATTTTAGATTTGAATATGTCACAGAAACATATGGACTACTTCAGATTGTTTCAGATTTGGACCATCTTGTATGAATCGAGCATCAGTTTTGGAGTGACGTAATGGA
Organism: Euprymna scolopes; assembly: GCF_053919585.1. Lineage (NCBI taxonomy): Eukaryota > Metazoa > Mollusca > Cephalopoda > Sepiida > Sepiolidae > Euprymna > Euprymna scolopes. The sequence goes on from NC_136502.1 coordinate 2,947,895, forward strand.
TTCAAGGAAAGCAGGGAGTTTGTGAGGGATGATGAGAGGTGTGGAAAGAATAATAAAGTAAGAACACCAGAGTTGATTGGCCAAATAAAGAATTTCATGGATAAGGACGATCGTGTGTCTATAGAGACAATAAGTGCACAGTGTTGGAACTGTGAACAGGAACTGAAGATGCGGAAGATTTGCGTGAATGCACCAGTTCACAACTCCATCCTTTTCACAGACTATTTGACCAAGATGAGCATCAAGACAGTTCCTCACCCTCCTTATACTGCAGACCTTGCTCCCTGTGACTTTTGCTTATTCCCTCAGCCAAGAAAAACATTAGAGGCTGTCGTTATGCGACAATTAAGGAGATAAAAGAAACTGTGACGTGTTCATTGACACGGAAACACACGACGACTAACATGGAACCTTCGAGAAGTTGTTGGAACGGTACAACAAGTGCATTGCAGTCGGAGGAGATTACTTTGAAGAGTTTCATGTGTGTACTATCAATAAAGTTGTCCATACGAAAAAAGTATAGAAACTTTTTGAAGTTACCTCGTACATACCTGTTACAGAACGAAAAAATGTCATATTCCCAAAATCCTATAAACTAATCAAGTATTTTATTTTAACTAAAAAAAAACAAAATTTTATGACAAGGAGAAACATAGTTTTAATCCGCTATGTTTTTTTTTAATGGGAGACAACTCAATTCGAACTAATTAACTAAATAATAGCAACTATTTCCTATAAATCGGAACAAAATGATTTTCCATATAAAAAACTACTTGGTCAATTAACGTGATTTTTGGAATATGACATCTTCGTTCGCAACGAATATATGCACTAAAAATATTTTTCTACAGTTTAGTTTTTTAATCGGTTTCATTTTAAATAAGAATCAAAAATGAATATCGGCTTGTAGAAAAAATAAAAACTGGTTTATTAAAGAAGTTCGTTGGCTTACTTTTTCATAT
>NC_136502.1:2953856-2958856 GCF_053919585.1 Euprymna scolopes
ACTTGCTCTCTCGAATTCACTATTTCGGGGATTTAATTTATATATATATATAAAAGTTTATATGGATCGATCATCGTTTCAACATTTTCATATTTCATAAATGTGGGGACTAGTGAAACTCGCTATATATATATATATATATATATATATATATATATATATATATATATATATATATATATATATATATATATAGAGAGAGAGAGAGAGAGAGAGAGAGAGAGAGAGAGATTCTAATAGAAAAATGCCAGCATGAAAAGTAATATGGTTAAGCTTAAACATGAAAAAGTAAAGGACTAGTTGTTAAAACTGCAAAAAGAAAAGGACAAGATATTCTAGTAAAAAAAAAAAAAAAATTTATAACCTAAAATATTGCAGCATTAAGAATTGATATTAAGAATATATATAATGTTACGAATTAAATTTAAAAAAATCTTAATATTGCAATATTTTAAATCATAAATACAAAACATCTTTTTGTGCAAAATGGCGAAATTAAATGATGAAAACGGATCATAATAACGACCCTACTTTATATCAAGAAATGGGATAAACTAGCCACATACACACACACACACACACACACACACACACACACACACACATATATATATATATGTATTTTTTTTACACAGTGATCACCACTTATAAAGGCCCAGAAGCCACTTAGGGATAAGGGTTATTGCAAGTACATTACGGTAATGTGGAGATTTGATGAAGTGTTTACTTAAGGGGGCGGTTCAATAGGAATTTGTTAACGTTGAACTTGAACACATCCAAGTTGGAGTCAAGTGGGAAGCAGGCAGACGGAACAGAGTTCCACAGGCGTGCAGTTCTAAGAAAGAAGCTTTGTTCATGGAATCCGCGTTTTGATTTAGGCACAGATATAGAGTGGGGGAAATTTTTCACAGTGGATTCAGCTAGACGGGTGTATTTCGTGAAAGATTGGCGAGGGGGGACCAGAGATTGGAGTTCAGACGAGCACCTGCCATGGAAATAACGATAAAACAAGGATAGGCTCATAACGTTTCTTCTGTGGGAGAGAGGTTGCAGGGTAGAGAAAAGGGCATCCCCCACTAAGCCACGAAGTCTATTTTGTACTCTGTCAATGCAGAATAGGCTGTTTTTAGCAGCTCCTTCCCATATATGGTAACAGTATTCCATTCTTGGACGTACTTGGCTTTTATATAGATAGAGAATTGCATCAGTAGTGAGATATCTTCTGGAGCGGTAGAAGGATCCCACCATCTTTCCAGCGACGTTGGCAACAGACTTGATGTACGTGTTTCATTTCAGATCAGGAGTAAAGGTCAAACCCAGAAGCTTGTCAAAACACGGGGCCTCACCCAGACGAGAGCCATCCATCACAATTGATGCCAGATGGGGATCAGAGCGTTGATGATGTAAGGATATATATATATAAGATGGCGTAATTATTACACAAAATACAATTGTAAGAACTCCTCCGATTTTTTCGGATTTATGCAATCATACCCATAATCCTTTTGTTTTCATTAAAGTTGATCAGTTTCAATTCTCCTGATGAGTCAGGCCGGAAGAGATTCAAAAACTGACATAATAATTACATGAATGATTCTGCGCTACGAAACAGGTGCTGTAAAGAATTGAACATTTTAACATGCTGAAAGAAATAAATGGTAAGAGGGAGAACACCTTGCAATTTGAAATATAGACCTTTTGTCATTTATTTGTATATGCTCTGTAGTTACACCGAGCTTCATAAATGAAAGGATTGGTAGAAATAAAAGGTGAAATATAATTGAATAAACATATTTTCCCCCAAACACGCACATTATATATATATATATATATATATATATATATATATATATATATATATATATATATATATATATATATATATGTATATATATATTGGTGTTAAGAGCCGCCTGTTTTTTAATTGGATGATACACGGTGCACGGCAACATCGCTGTTACGTTCTCCTCTTATCGTTTCATTTCTCCCTTCATTCCCTGACTCTCTCTCTCTCTCTCTCTCTCTATCTATCTATCTATCTATCTATCTCCTGTAGTACCTGTCTGGCTCTCCACCGCTGTGTTTGTGTTTCTAATTCTTTAAACAGAAGACTGCAAAAACAGAAACAAAAAGAAATATCCTCATAGCTTTGCTATAAGTGTAAAGATATTATAACATTTCAATGCGTAAAGTGAGTCGGACTAAAAGTGTGTAAAAAGAAAACGCACAATAGATTAACTGTGTCCGTTTCAAAATACACTTGTCTCGAATATAGTATTTCCGGTATAGTTTTGTTCATCGTTGTGCAATCAATTCACACAACTTTGGTCGACACTAGAGAAGATAGATGACCCCACCCTCCTTGCTTTGTTTTGTCAAAATTAGCCACGTGGCCAAAACTGCGAGTTCGTAACAAAAAATAGAAAATATTAAAAAAAAAGAAAAGAAATAAAACACCAAGAAATGAAAAGAAACTCGGTCACGTGGTCGTCAGCTATTGTTGTTTGAACGTTTCTTTTCGAAATCGTACTTTTTATTTTCATAAGAACAATTTAGACTGAAGAAACTCAGCCAAATAAAGCTTTAGCTGTTTTTCATGTACATATTTGACATATATATATATATATATATATATATATATATATATATATATATATATATATATATATATATATAATATAAGGTTAATACTCTCTAGAAGTAAAGTAACTAATGAAGTTAACCAATCTATACTCCTATAAATTCGTTTTTCTTTTGTGTGTATTGATATTCATTTTAAAACACCTCTTTTCTATTTATTTAAAAAGAAAATACAATTTTCTTATATATAAGTTGTGAAATTACATTCACTAGCAAAAGATCTAACTAATTTGCATACTATTTACGTAAAAAGTTTATAGTAAACACAAAAGTGTTTCCATATATATGTATACGTATATATTTTTGTTTAACACATTTTTTCCTACGAAACTCCTCCTAGAGATTTTGGTCTACAGAATGAAACTTCATATATAAGGTATGTGAATCCATGCAAAACTTTATATTTTAGTTTTAGCCCAGAAAAATTTGTGTGAAAATTTAAAAAAAAAAGATGAAATTTGCCAGGTGAAAGTCGAACGCCGATATTACGAATGTAACGTAGTAGCTATTGGTTCATGTTTTAATTTTTAACCTTGTAGTAAACATGTTTTCATAGCCCAGTCATTGACGGCAGAGGCAAAATAAATCGTGAGCTGAAAGTTTTGGTTTCGATTCTCGGTGGTGGCGCATGAGTTTTTTTTAAAATATTTTTTAAATTATTAGTATTTATTGCATCCAATCTATCCATTTATCTATCTGTATATCTATATATAAAAGTGAAAATGTCTGTCTGTCTTTTCTCTATGGTAGTTAAGGAAGACTATTATACAGAAAGGCATTACTTTACATATTCACACGTTTTTAATATATACATATGCACATAACCTTATCAACAGTACATAGGACCCGAGCAAAGTGAGTTAAATATTCATTTTTTCAAAAAGGGTATACACCAATTGGCGATGTAGGAAAGGTGAGAACTCTTTATATCATAGCAATAAATACCTCAAAGTGTAGTATCTGTTCTTACTACATGTTGTACTTATTGTGATATAAGTGGGGGTTCACTTTTCTTTATTAATTTAATGTAAAATGATCACCCACTTTACAACGAGTCAGTCTCAAAGCCATTCAAGTCATTCTCCAGATCATTCAAGTTTTTTTGAAGGATTCCAGTTATTTTTTAAGCATTCAAGTCATTCTTAAGGTCATTCAATTCATCCTTAAGTTCATTAAAGTCATTCTAAGTCATTTACTTTTTATTTATTTAAGTCATTTCAGCCCATTTTTCGGTCATTTTAGTTTATCTTTAAGAATTTCATGTCAATCCTACATTCACGCATTCATTCTATCATTCACACGAGAGCACGCGACTATCGGCCTTGTTTTGACAAAAACTAAATTGTAAAACTTTTAAACGAAAATATACTACGTTACTTTCGCGCGAACCTGAAATCCCTATGTTCGGACTCTGCCCCTTCATCCACTAATCCACACTGACGAAATTGAAGTAACGTCGCGTTATTTTTATTTTATTTTTATTTTTTTACTATTTAAACAAAATCAAGAAAGAACGCAAGACGCGCATGCGTGGTTAGTGAAGGAACGACTTTTTGCGACCGTTGTTGAATTTGCTGTTTTTTTTTAAACGGAAAGAAAAACACGTTAGCGAACATTTATAAATTTTAGATTTTGTCTTGTTAAGTATTTTTGAAAGTTTTCTAGCTGGTTAAAATGTAATTGAGCTAAATATAGGACGGTAAAACCTGATATGATGTAAAGAAATCTGCGACGTAATTGTTTTAAATTTAACTATAAAATAACTCCCACAAAAAGAAAACACATAAAAAAGAAATGAAGGTTTTTCGTTTCTATTTGATACAAAAAAAAAACAATACAAAGCAAAAAATAAAACAAACCAAATGTAACTGTTTTAATACGAAATCGAAAGTTTTATAAACGAAAACAAAAACACTTTAGCGTACAATTATAATTTACGAACCCCACCTTCCTCCCTCCCTTCCAGATGTAAAAAAGTATATAAGGAAACGTAAAATACAAGGAATGTGGAGTATATTTTATGTGTTGCTAATTATTTCTGAATGTTTTCTAGTTGGTGAAAATGTAATTGAGGTAAATATAGGACGCTAAAACCGAATATGGTGTATAGAAAGCTGCTACGTAATTGTTTTAAATCTAACAACACGTAAATAACGGCAATGCAAGTCATGGGAAATTGCATGTGTAACTCTAAAGTGATTAAATGATTCATAGCAATGCGTGATGGCATTTGTAATTTTAAATGGAATAAATGATGTATAACAATGTGTGTCGATTGAACTGCCGTAGTGAATTAGGGCTGCAGTGTTCGTTTTTTGTTATGTTTGTGTATATGCAAGAATAATAGAATTTCATCTTTG
>NC_136502.1:2963856-2971356 GCF_053919585.1 Euprymna scolopes
TCATTATTTTTTTATTATTATCATAGCTATTATTATTATTGTTATTATTATTATTATTTTCATCATTATTATTATAATTATTATTATTATTATTATGATTATTATTAATATTATGATTATTGTTATTATTGTTGTTATTATTGTTGTTATTATTATTGTTATTATTATTATTATTATTATTATTATTATTTTTTTTTTTTACACAGTGATCGCCACTTATCAAGGCCCGGAAGCCACTCAGGGATAAGGGTTATTGCAAGTACATTACGTTAGTGTGGAGATTTGATGAAGTGTTTACTTAAGGGGGAGGTTCATTAGGAATTTGTTAACATTGGACTTGAACACATCCAAGTTGTAGTCCGGTGGGAAGCATCCAGACGGAACAGAGTTCCACAGGCGTGCAGTTCTAAGAAAGAAGCTTTGTTCATGGAATCCGCGTTGTGATTTAGGCACAGATATTGAGTAGGGGAAATTTTTCACAGTGGATTCAGCTAGACGGGTGTTTTTCGTGAAAGATTGGCGAGGGGGGACCAGAGATTGGAGTTCAGACGAGCACCTGCCATGGAAATAACGATAAAACAAGGATAGGCTCGCAACGTCTCTTCTGTGGGAGAGAGGTTGCAGGGTAGAGAAAAGGGCAGCTCCTGCCCAAATATGTCAACAGTATTCCATCCTTAGACGTACTTGGCTTTTATATAGATAGAGAATTGCATCAGTAGTGAGATATCTTCTGGAGCGGTAAAAGGATCCCACCATCTTTCCAGCGACCTTGGCAACAGACTTGATGTACGTGTTCCTTTTCAGATTAGGAGTAAAGGTAAAACCCAGAAGCTTGTCAAAACACGGGGTCTCACCCAGACGAGAGCCATCCATCACAATTGATGCCAGATGGGGATCAGAGCGTTTATGATGTAAGGATAGGAGTTTGGTTTTGGATGCATTAAAGGTAACCAGCCACATCTTCCCCCACTGAACCACGCGCTCGAGATCAGATAAGAGAGAATCAGAGAGAACTTTGTCATTTACAGCCTTTGATGTGTTGCCGTAGATGGTCGTGTCATCAGCATAGATGTCAACGAATGATTTAAGTATTATTATTATTATTATGTTTTTTATCTTATGATTATTATGATTATTATTATTGTTGTTATTATTATTATTATTATTATTATTATTGTTATTATTATTATTATTATTATTATTATTATTATTATTATTATTCACTAGTAATTTTCACACAGGCTATCATCAAACAATTCTCTGTGAGAACAACGTGTGTTGTTCCCTTGAATCTGAGTGACAGAACGTCTTCCTAGATTTCCAGTGTTCACCAACTCTTTTGATAAACTTTGCAAATTAATTTGCGTTATCCCAATAGCCGTTTAACATTGAATTCTAGTTTGTAGCGACCATGAGTCTTCACTGGAATTTGAGTGGCAATAATCCTCCCCAAGGCCCCAACTATCTTTGTACTCATCCAGTGAAGATATGATTAGTGTTATCTCTTCTCGATCTTTCCATCCTCCCTGGTCTTCCTCGGTTATTTGGTGTAGCGCTAGTTGATGCCCATAGTTCTTTTTTAGGGGTTGGGAGGGCGGATTAACTTACAATTATACAGTTTCAGTTTTAATGATTCCATGTGGATTTTCTATTGAAAATGAAAAACTGTGTTGTGCCAGGTCACGATGAAATACATACACACTGATTAAAAATAAATCATCACCCTACATGAAAAGCCTAACACAAAAACTGAAAGGATGTATCCACAAAACATGTGTCAAAATGCATGACTAAAATAAAAACTAGGTTAATACAATAAAATGCTCAAAATGAAAGGATCCCGAATAACTATAGACCAATAACTTGCTTACCAACCATGTAGAAAATCCTAGCAGTACATCAGATCTATCATTTCTTTAACGATGGGGAACTAATTTCTGGGGAGCAAAAAAGATACTGGAAAGGAAAAGGAGGGACGCACTTGTTATATATTGATCCAAGCATTCTGAAGGCGGTAAAAATCAGAAACGTGACATGACGACGACATAGATTTACTACAAGAAAGATTACAAGAGAATCCTCCAAGCATGGTTAATTGAATTCGTAAGAATGTACAAGATATCCGACAAAATTATTAATATTGGTAAGAAAGCAATGAGAACATGGAAACTGGAAGTGACAGCTGGAGGACTACACCTGTCGGAGATAAAAATACAGAGAAGAATCTTCGAAGGAGATGCTATCGTCACTACTGTTTATTACGATTATGCCGCCACTCAACGACATACTTTAAAATATGATGCCGGATACAGGTTTTCAGACACAGAACAAAGAATTAACCGCCTCATGTATATGAAGCTATTTGCACAAAAGCACAAAGGAACTGGAAGATCTGACAAACACACCCAGAATATTCGGTCAAGAGATTTCAATGGAATTCGCAATGTAAAAGTGTTCATTGTCAAACAAAGGAGAGATAAAGCACGATGGTTTTTTACTAGGGTAGGGAGTCGCTACTTATCAAGGCCTGAAGGCCACTCGAGGATAAGAGTTAATAAGTGTACGGTAATCACTGAGACAACAGCATAGGGGTCGTTAGTGGTGGGCATTGAGTAGAATTTGATTATTCAAAGGGACTGCTCAACAAGAACTTGTTTACATTGGACTTGAAGACAACTGTTAGCTGCAAAGCAGACCACGGAATAAAGTTCTGCAAGAAGTTCTAGGAAAACAAACTGTATTCATGAAATTTGCGTTCAGATTTAGACATAGAGAGTGGGGGCCTGATAGTAGTTGTACCTAGACGAGTGTTTTTTTCTGAAAGTTTGTCAGGGGGTGCATAGATTCAGCTCAGACGTGCACTTGCCATGAGAATAACGATAGAGCAGAGATAGGCTTGCAACGTCTTTTCTGTGGAAAGGAGTTTGCAAGGAGGAGGAAAGGTCATCACTCACTAGATTGCAAAGTCGTTTGGAAAGAATATATCAATGTACAAAAATGAAAAAAAAATAGAAAAAAATCTGAAAAGAATAAGAAAATTGGTCAATAAAACTCATAATCATACCGTATGAATGAGAAGATTCTATTGTTGGCATTGGTTTCCCTGATAGGTTTTTAGTTCAAATTCTTTCTAGAGAAACATTAGGTACTTACAAGAGAGACCACGTGAAGGTTGCCAACATCCTAAGTGAAAGTGATTCTGGTGGAATGGGTTCGAACTTGGAACACTCAGGTCGTCAGTTCGTGTCGTTAACCACTTAACCCTTGTCACTTCCCAGAACCAGAACTATATAATAGAAATCTAGTTAAATACATTTGGACAGTATAACAAAATCATTTTGACAAAAAGACAGGGAAACTAATGAGCATGTGCAATGTACTATGACCGAGAGTTGATACTGAATGGTTTTTACATGAAAAGAAATGACGTGTGGCGAGAATTAGAAAATATAGAAGACTGTGTGAAAGACAAGCAAAAAGGTTTATTAAAATACGCAGAAAACAGAAAAACTGCAGCAAGAGAGACCGTCACAATGAACATTACAAGAAAAAGCGAAATTAGAAACAAAAAGTAAAGTTAGAAGAGAAACAGCTACATGAACGAGCCATAAGATTGACAAGAGAAAAGAATCACGAAAGCCGCCTGGACATGGCTAAGAAAAGGACACTTGAATACCAAAACAAAATTGCTACTGAGAGATACACGCAACACACCATTAAGACCAACAACATTAAACTTAAAATAGATCAAACCCAGGAACACAATAAATGTAGCGTTTGTCGCCAAAGGGACGAAACGGTAGACTACATGAATGAATGCAGCAAACTAGCCCCCAAACCATACAAGAACAGACGCGATAGCATGGGGAAAGCAGTACACTGGGAACTATGCAAACGACTGCACTTTGAACACGCAGACAAATGGTATAGACATAAATCAAAGACAGTATTGAAAAAAAGAAAACCACAAAATCGTTCGGGACATGGATATACAAACAGATAAACTTATCCAAGCAAGGAGACCGGACGTCATAATAATCAACAAAAACGAAAGAAAGTGCCAAATTGTAGGTTTTGTCGTAACAACAGATAACAGAATAAAGATTAAAGAGACAGAGAAACGGAACAAATATGAAAGGTATATCACACACGAAGAAAATCAATATAATATTACGGCTGAAATATTAAGGAAAATCCTTAAATGCAGAAACTTATACATATGAAGTATAAAATGCTAACCAGACATATAGAATCTGCTACAGAAGTAAAACAAGAAGATAGAGAAACACTACATGAAATTAAACAAAACCGGAATCGTATAATTGTAAGTTAAATCCCCCTTCCCCTAAAAGTTTCAGCATCAACTGGCACCACAGCAATTAATCGTGGAGGGTCAAGTAGGATTGAAAGACTGAGAAGAGAAAGCACTAACCAGATATCCACTAGATAAGTACGAAGAAGATCGAGACGTTGGAGAAACTTATTGCTACCTAAATTCAAATTAAGACCAATGGTTGTTGCAAGCGAGAAATCAATGGTACATGACTGGTGTGATAACACAAATTCATTTGCAAAGGTTTTCGAAAGAGATGGGAATGTTGGAAATCTGGGTAGACTTTCTGTAACGCAGACTCCAGGGAACACCATAGGCTGTTCTCAAAACGAAATCTTTGATGATAGCTTGTGTGAAAACTCCTTACGAGGACAAATAACAATAAAGCTAATAACTACATTAGTTTTACTACCACGACTTTTGCTTGTAGGCTTAACACACACTTCGTAAACTCTATCTCAATTTACCAGCATGTAAAAAGCAAAACTGCTCCTTCTGATTTAAGACAAATTTCAGTTAACAACACGAAAATAATACATTAAATTATTAACATCCAGCAATTTACAATAAATAAAATCACATATTAAAATAATATTTTAAAACGGTTAACATAACTATTATTTATCCCGTGACGTTAATTCTGGCGTCTTAAAATTTAAATTAGAAACCTTCACCGGTTTATTGTTTTGACGTTTAACGGCTTCACATACATACATACATACATACATACATACATACATACATACGTTCTCACTCGATTTTTATTTATTCTTATTTTTATTTTATTTTTTGCTTCAACTAGTTTTATTGTTGCTTAAAGATCATTCGATGACGAATCGAAAGTGTTAATGATACTTATACAATATTCGTGCACTTTGATACAAAAAGATTTTTAGAATAATTAAAAAAAGTGACGTTTCTGAATTTTTGAGACGAGGATCGGTTATTCGTATTATTTGGATTCATCAGACTACTGTTCTCATTTTGAGTGTGATTTTTACAACGTTTCGGCCGATGTAACCTCTGACCTTCTTCAGGTGTATCTTGTCGAATTCGGGAATTTAGTCGGAATTTCGAGCAGAACACTTTACGGGGGATTGAACCTTCAACCTTCAGTAGAATATCACTTTTACAATTGATTTTTCCAAGTACTCTAACCATTGCGCCACCGAAGGTTGAAAGTTCAATCCTTAGTGTGGGCGACCGAAAAATACAATTACGAATTACTTAGGACCTCTATTAAGTCATGGCTGACGGAACAAGAGCACACTACACCTGTGGAGTAAATAAAAAGTGCCGTTCAATATTCCGTTCAAATTCCCGAGTTCGACAAAAACATCCCCGCATTCGACAAGATACACCTGAAGAAGGTCGGAGGTGTTATATCGACCAAAACGTTGTGAAAATCCTACTAAAGATGAGAACAGTAGTCCGATGAATCTAGATAATACAAAAAATTATTTAGAACTAAGTAGGATAAAAAAAATGTCTGCTATGTTTAGCAATGTGTGCTTAAATATACATCAAGTTGTAAGGTTCTGATGGGAAGACAGCTTTTATTCAATTCAATACTGTGAACCGTCTGTAAAAAGTAAAATATCGAATGTAGCAGCAAGTCCTGCGAACATATATCAGCAAGAACAGTTGGAAATAAGTCATTCACCGTCCACTATGACTATTCAATTTCTACAGGTATGAAACCTTGAAAACAGAGCTATCAGACATCACATGATTGATATGGGACAAGAACAAGAAAGTGGAAACAGTAAAAATGAATATCTCAAACGATGATATGTTAAACAGAACCGAAAGGGAATAAATAACGAAATACAAAATTCTTATGTACGACATGAAAAGAATCTGGAATGCTAAGAATTCCATTATTCTAGCAATTATAGAAGCAACCCGGCTATTGTAAAAGAATTACGAAAACTACCGGCAAATATACCCGGTGCAAGAGAAATATAAACAATTGCCTTTAAAGGGACAGCCAGACTCTTACAAAGATTTCTTAGTTAGAATATACAAGATAGCGGTAAGAATCTTAAGATATTTTGGTTGGATATATATATATATATATATATATATATAGGGTGACCCCCCCAAAAAAAACCGGGCCCCAACTCTAATTAGGCCCCGTTTCTTAGTGTTTTGCCTGAATGAAATGAAACTTTGGTCATAACTAGTTTCTATATTCAAAACATCACATCAAAACACTAGGGTCTTTGGCCTTTTTTTCTCCGTTGACTGTAAAATGCTCAGAAAAACAATTGAATGTACTCTATTTTTGGGTCACCCTATATATATATATATATATATATATATATATATATATATATATATATATATATATATATATATATATATATATTATTATATATATATATATATATATATTTCGTTCCTTAGAAGCGCTGGTTGAGTTTTAATAAAATAAGATACATATTATATGCGTTTGAAGCCACACCCAACGCATTGTTACAAAATAAACAGATATTTATTTTGTTTGAAATTTATATTAAAGTCCATAAATATATTTCGAAGGAAACCGTCATCTTCATTATGTCGTTTTTTGTTGTTGGTTTTTTTTTGTTGTTGTTGGAGCAAAGATTTAGCCGTTTGTTGTTTCTACGGTATTTTTTTTTTTTTTAAGTCTCGGAACGGTGCGTTTGGTTACGCGAGATTCACGTTAAGATTTTGTTCCTTAGAAGCGCTGGTTGAGTTTGAATTAAATCTTTGCTCCAACAACAGCATAGCAAAAAAAAAAAAAAAAAAAAAAAAAAAGAAAAAATCCCGACATACTGAAAATGACAGTTTCCGTCGAAATAGATTTATGGACTTTAACATACATTTCTTACAAAATAAACATCTGTTTATTTCGTAACAATCCGTTGTGTCTAGTTTCAAACGTATATAATACGTATCTTATTTAATATATATATATATATATATATATATATATATATATATATATGTGTGTGTGTGTGTGTGTATGTGTGTGTGTGGAAATATACTTAATTTCCTTATGATATATACCAATCCTTATTTAAAAAGCTCAATGTAATTACAGAGCAATATTGTGAATGAATGACAAAATTCTATATTCTAAAGTTCATAATGTTGACCATCTTACAATTTATTCCTTTAATTCAGTTTACATTTACAAT
>NC_136502.1:2976356-2991356 GCF_053919585.1 Euprymna scolopes
TCGTAGCGCAAAATCATTCACGTAATTATTTTGTTAATTATTGAATTTATTTAAAAAAAAATTTTTTTTTATTCAATTTTCACCCCAAACAAGGCACAGTGCCACTTTGAAGCAGGGGACTACTATCAGGGACTTAATTAGCGGGGTTATTATGAAGGGAGATGAGTAGAAAGATGTTTGTTAACATTACACTTGAACTTCTGTATATCAGTGCAGTTGGGAAAGCAGAATCCCAGAAGGGAGTTCCAAAGACCCGCAGTTCTGGGGAAGAAACTATTGGAGTAAAAGGCTTTCTTGCACCTAGGGATCTCTACTGTAAAGGGACGAGACTTAGTAGCTTGTCGGGTTTGTCGGGGGTAGTTACGTCGGGGAGGTACAAGTGTTTGCAGTTCGTCAGAGCATTCACCATTAAAGTATTTGTAGAACAGGCAGAGGGATGCAACATCTCGTCGATGGGACAGAGGCTGAAGCCTAGATGACAGTTCAGGACCTATCAGGTTGGCGACTCTCTTTTGAACCCTATCCAGGAGCGACAGACAAGAAGCAGATGCACTAGCCCAGATGTGACAACAGTACTCCATACATGGGCGAATGGTTGCCTTATAGAGGTATAGGATACTGTCAGGCGTAAGTAGTTTTCTAGCACGGTAGAGGGAGCCAACCTTCCTTGCAGCAGCCTTGGCAATGCTCTCAATGTATCTATTCCAGTTCATATTCCCTGTAAACGTTAGGCCGAGGAGTTTAAAAGAAGTACTTTCAGGTAATGTGTTCTTGGCCATTGCTATTGGTGGTAGAGAAGGTTTTTTGTAGTTATTGAAGGAAATACGCTTAAATATGATATTTTAATTAATATTATTATAAATTGGTGATTTCGAAAGGAAAAAAAAAGTATTTAGGTGCCATCAGCTACATTCGAAACCGAAACTGTAGCATTAAAGCTAGTGATGCTACCAGTGTACAAATGTGACACGCACATGAACCGGTTAATATTTAAATAATAAAAACTAAGATAAATGTACAAAATATTTAACGATTTTTTTCAATTTTGACAACATGTTTGCTGCAAGGCTAAAAATTAAAACATAAACCAATAGCTATTACGTTATGCATGCATATTCGTAATGCAGTCTTCCATCCTTCACCTGGCGAATTTCATTTTTTAAATTTAATTTTTACACTTTTGTACCTATTCTTCCCGGTTAAAACCCAAATATAAAGTTTCGCATGGGGTCAAATACCTTATATATGAAGTTTCATGTCTGTAGACCAAAAGCTGACAGAGAAGTTTGGTAGGCAACATTTTTAAAACAAATATATATACGCATATATAATTTATATATGGAAAGAGGTTTGTTTTTACTATAAATATTTTATGCAAATATTACGCAAGTATAAATCGTGTAGAATATCTGCACGAATACAATTACACGTAATAGTTAAGTAAAGATGATCATCCCATAAGAAAACCGAAAAAAACTAATACGGAATTAATTAAAATGAATGTTTAAAATAATATGCAAATTAGCTAGATTTTTTGCAGATGAATGCAATTCCACGACCTATATATAGCAAGGTTTATTTTTTTAAAAAATAAATAGAAAAAAAGGGGTTTTAATATGAATATCAATACACAAAATGTCCCAAATTTATAGGAGTATAGATAGATATATTGTTTAGAAAATGAGAGATTATATAATTATTTCCGCAGCCAAACAACGCCGCAGCTCACAAGTGTCATGAAAGTCAACAAACTGGAAGCCCAAGACTCGAGTTTCGCCGTCATTTGGGCTCATCAGTTAGATTCGAAACCCGAGCCTTTTGCATGCGAGTGTGAGCACACTGCCATCTGAGCAAACGCGCCACACATAAGAAAGTCTATTAACTAACAGAGTTCAAGCAAATCGCTGCAAAAATCTGACTATGGAATGAACCTACTTCGTTTGGAACTGTCCATCTAACCAAGCTATAATCCAAGCCGATATTTCACAAGTAAGAATTTGTCATTCAAAATTCTAACCTAGCTAGCTATTAGTAATAAAATTTTTCAAAATGTGAGAAATTATATAATTATTTTCATAGCCAAACAACTTCGCAGCCCACAAAAGCCATGACAGCCAACACGCAGGAAGTCCATAACTCGAGTTTCTTGCTATACGATGGTTGTTCTAAAATAAAAACTACTATTTTTTTTAACTAAAAAAGTGGAAGAACTACAGAAACGAGAGTGGTACCATTACAACGAGCGACCTAAAAACAGATGGTGATCCAAACTTTAAAAAGTAACGATGTTTAACGTATAAATCTATATTTGCGCAAGCGTAGAATTACACACTTTGGGACTCTTTTTGCCCCACCAAACAAAAATATAATCTTATCAACACTCTTATCCCTAGAGCTTGTATGATATGTTCAGAGACCAAATTAAATGATGAAGTCAAATTTATTACCAAGACTCTTTGCAATAATGGTTTTCCATTGCAAATCGTGGAATCTACTATTAAAAATAAAATCTCTAATTTCAATAAAATTAAACAGGCATCTCTCGAAAAATGCCCTATCTACCTACGTCTACCTTGGCTAGGTAATGTTAGTGAAAGATTTGCCAAGCAAATTTCTTCTGTCGTACAACAATAATACTTTGCATCAAATACCCGTGTTGTTTTTTCTTGTAAACCCATTTTGTCTTCAATTTGTAAAGACGTTCTCCCCCACCACCACCATAACAATTCTATTATTTATTTATTTAAATGTAGCTGCGGTGTGCGCTACATCGGGTGAACGTCTCAAAGATTAGATAATAGGGTGAAACAACATGTTCCATTCAAAATTCGAAATGGAAACTACCTACCTTCGGACGTTTTGAACAATACCTATGGCTCATCTATATATATATATATATATATATATATATATATATATATATATATATATATAGATAGATAGATAGATAGATAAATGACAAAAGTCTATATTCCAAATTTCATGAGTCGCCATTTGTTTGTTATATGCTCTGTAATTACATTGAGCTTCATAAATTAAGGATTAGTTTATAAAAAAGTGAAATATAATCGAAAAAAAATCACATTTTCACAGTAGATTTAATATTTTATTATGAGTAATTCTGGAGCTGTTTAAGATAAGATTTATGTACGGATATATATGTATATTGGGATCAGACATAAATGAGTATGGAAAAAGGATGGGGTGGTGTAGCCATATAAAAAGGTTATCTTGAAGGTAGTGTCAAGAATATTGTAGCTAAAGGGGTGGTTAATGGCGTAAATATATACACATATGCATATATATATATATATGCATGTATATATATATATACGTAAGTGAACGCGTCTCTGTGTATGCGTGTATGTGTGTACAATTTCCAACGCAATAACTCTGTCAATTTTTTATCTACAGACTCCAAATTTGACATACAGGGTACTAAGATTTGAGAAAATCTTTGTCATCTGTTATCGGCCAGAAATTTGGTTCTTAAGGGGTCAAAGTCCAACGATTTGCTATTTCAGAACTCTACCAAACTCCTCCAACAAGTTTTGGTCTAAACACTTGAAATTTTAGATATAGGTTCCTTAGACACGAATCTAACGTAATAATTTAATTTGAGCCCAAAGCAATAAATGCTAAGAGGCCATAATAGGGGTCAAAGTTAAAAAAATTGACTATTTTTTTTGCTCAACGTACACCTCCAAACACCCGGGCAACGCCAGGCTGAAATGCTAGTATATATATATATATATATATATATATATATATATATATATATATATATATATATATATATATATATATAACAATAATAGGTTATGGGGGAAGTATTTATATAATAAAGGGTGAGTTAAGTGTGTTTTTTGAGATCAGAAGTACTTCCGAAATCCTTAGATTACCAAGATTTCAAACTGGAGCAAGGATGTTTCGAGGGATATTGTGGCATGAGGTGATATGTTTGCAGAAGGAGATGTTCAAATGTTCTTTGATACGTATGTGTAATTGGCTGGTGCTATGCCTATGTAAGATTTGTTACACTTAGCACATGGTAGGTTATAGACAAGATTGATGCGTAATCCCAAGTAAGAATTTAGACAAATGGTCATGAAGAAAGTTTGAGGTGTGTTTTATGGAGATTTTATTCTAGGTTGGCAGTATTTTGCGCGAACAGTTGGCAAAGGTGGAGGAAATTTTCTGTTTCTATGTCTATCCTTTTAGCCATGTCACTACTAAGGGTGCTGGAGGTAAACCTTTTATCTGGGCTGAAGTTATCCGCCTGATAGTCAGGGTTCCGAACCTTGGATTAACCACTAAGGAGGCTGTCCTATCAGCAGGTGCAAAGTACTGGGGCTGCTGTATTGCCATTTGATGAATGGATTCTGGACCATGCAATAGCTTCTGGTGAGGCCTATCGATGCCATATTAGTGGGTAATTGTTACGGCTTTACCTTATCATGTTCTACAAAAAAAAAAAAATTTCTTCGTTTCGTTTTCTCTCTTAGTTTCCCCTCTCTGTCCTGCTTTAAGCCAGTCTGACGACCTAGTCCACAAATCTCAAAATTCCATCATGACGTTTCAAGAAAAAAATACACGATTAAACCCGGATTTCCAACATCCAACGTAGACCCCCACTACCATGTCTCCTTCTCCAACATCAGGGGTCTACGTTCTAATCTTCCAGAGGTTGAAACCCAATTACAGGAGACTAAACCAGCCCTTTTATTTTT
The DNA here is from genome assembly GCF_053919585.1 of Euprymna scolopes. NCBI lineage: Eukaryota > Metazoa > Mollusca > Cephalopoda > Sepiida > Sepiolidae > Euprymna > Euprymna scolopes. Next base: position 2,981,087 of record NC_136502.1, read on the forward strand.
AAGCGAAATTGGCATTGGACAGGCTATTTTCCTAGATGAGTTCGTAATTAAAGGATACTCTAACTTAACCTCTAAATCTGACCCCCAAGATCGCCATGGGCATGGAATATGTGCCTATATTAAAGATAGCTTTCCATGTGGTAGGGACATCTCCAGAGAAGATCCTAACTAACCCAATATGTGCTTCCGGGTTGCACTAGCTCACACTACTGCATTTATATTTACTCTCTATCGCCCCCACAACAGCGGAGTTACTATCTTTAAAAGCATATCTGAGAAAATTGACAAAGTTCTATCAGCTTAGACTTCAATGTTCAGAACGTGGAATGGTTGACCCACTCAAATAAGACCGATGATGAGGGGAGGTTCTGTCATGATTTCTCCATTGCTTATGACCTCACTCAGATCGTGCACGAACCCACCCGTGTGCCCGACAATGACGGCCAGTATGCGAGTCTACTAGACCTTTTTCTCACAACTTGCCCTGAACTATGTTTAGTTTCTGTTCTGTCTCCTCTTGGAACTTCCAACCACCCTGTTGTATCAATTAAAATAAAAATGAAATATAATAAGTCCCCAGACGTACCTCTCCATCGTACAGTATATCGATACACTATGGCTGACTGGGATAGCTTCCGTACATATATATCAGATCTACCTCTGTGTTCCATGTTTGAAAAGGATGTGTCCTCTATAGTATTAGACCTGACCGAATGGTTAATTGTAGGTATAGACCGTTTCATACCCTCAAAAAAGTTCCAGCAAAAACCTAACAGCCAGCCATGGTTCTCTCCAGAATGCTGCTGCCATTGCGCACAGAAATCACTTTTTCCACTGCTTCCAACGTAATAGATGTATGAAAACTAAAGCCGCTTTCAAAACTGCCAGTAACCATTGTAAGAAAGTAATAAAGATCGCAAGAGAGTTGTATACTCAGTCCGTCAAGTCAAAAGTAGCTGAGCAGCGGCTTGGTTCCAACCAGCTTTGGCAAATAGCAAACAGAATCCTGAACAAAAGCGTGTGCTCTATCCCAACTATTATCAATGGACCTGAGGTAATCTCATCAGCATTAGACAAAGCCAAACTCTTTGCCAAGAACTTTGCAGCTAATTCTACCCTTTGCGATGAAGGCCACCAACCTCCAATATTTCCTCCTGTATCAGAAAACACGCTATGTGATATACATATATCTGTACGTGATGTAGCCAAGCTAATCAAAAACCTTGATTCCAGTAAAGCAACAGGCACTGACGGTATTCCAATTATAGTACTCAAAAAACTTCAACCAGAACTAGCGCCCATACTTACAAAACTGTTTAAACGTTGTCTTAAGGAGAATTGCTTCCCATCACCCTGGAAAATCTCATCAGTATGCCCTGTATTTAATTCAGGTGATCGTTCATCCCCCTCTCAGTACAGGCCAATAAGTCTCCTGTGCGTCATGAGTAAGTTGCTGGAATCTGTATTAAATAGAGAAGTAATCAACCATCTCAGCAAAAATAACCTTCTTAGTGACACACTATATGGTTTCTGTTCTGCTAGATCTACAGCAGATGTGCTTACAGTTATATCTCATAGGATTAGCGAATCTCTCGATGGAGGCAACCTTTCTAGGGCAATTGCTCGACATATCTAAGGCCTTTGATAGGGTATGGCATAAAGGTTTACTTCACAAGATCTCTAGCTATGGTATAGCTGGAAATGTCTCCTCAATTATTAAATCATTTCTTTCTGACAGGTTCATAAGAGTAGTAGTTGATGGGCAAAAATCAGAAGCTCACACTATTAATTCCGGAGTCCCTCAGGGGTCCATCCTGGGCCCAACTCTTTTCCTGATCTACAGTAATGATCTTCCAAATCACATCGTTATATCATTCGTAGACATTTACCATCTATGGTAGCACATCTAAGTAAACGACCAAGTTCTCTCCGATTCTCTCTCCTCTGATATTGAGCACGTGGTACAAAGGGGAAAGGTGTGGCTGGTTACTTTGATTGCATCTAAAACCAAGCTTCCCTCTTTACATCAACGTTCTGATCCACATCTGGCATCAGTTGAAATGAATGGCTCTCGTCTTCAGGAGGCCTCAAGTTTTGACAAGCTTCTGAGTTTGACCTTTACTCCTGATCTTAAATGGAACACGTACATTCAATCTGTTGCCAAGGCCGCTAGAAAAATGGTGGGATCCTTCTATCGATTCAGTAGATATATCACTGCTATATAAGAGCCAGGTACATCCTAGGATGGAGTACTGTTGCCACATCTGGGCAGGAGCTGCTAGAAAGGACTTATCCTGCCTTGATAGAGTTCAAAATAGACTTCGTAGTCTCGTAGGAGATATCCTTTTCTCTTCGCTGCAACCTCTATCTTACAGAAGAGATGTTGCGAATTTGTCTCTGCTGTATCGCTATTTTCATGGAAAGTGTTCGACTGAGCTTCAGTCTATGGTCAAACTTTCACAAGAAACACTCGTCTAGCTGTAAACACTATCAATAATTCCCCCCACTCTTTATCTGTTCCTAAACCTAAACGTAGATTCCATGAACAAAGCTTCTTTCTTAGAACTGCACGTCTGTGGAATTGTCTTCCGTTTTCCTTCATTTTGTATGAAACCAGTAAAAATATTTTCAATTCCGTAACGCTAATTCTCGTGTCTCCGAATTTAAAATCTCAACATTTCTACAGTGTTTTTGTCTTAGAGTTTAACTAGTCTAACTACTTTTTGACATTCACTGCTTTTATTCAGTATTGTTTCATTTCATTTCGACGATGAATCGAAAACATTAGTGAAGCATGGAACATGCATTATTTTTTTAAATTTAATAAAAGATCGTCAGGAATATTAGAGGAAATAAAAAAGTAGAATTCTCGGTAGTTCTACATTACTGCTTTTGGAAATTTTTGGTTTCCATTAAGGCAAAACAATTCAAGGAAACCCTATCCGAAAATGTGAAAGTATATATATATATATATATATATATATATATATATATATATATATATAAGGGAGATATGTGTACGTGTGTATGTGTGTGTGTGTGCTAAAATTTGTTTCATCTGCATCGGACTGGTACGAAACTGGTACCATATTATAAGGCAATGCCCTGGATGTATAATGTGTCGAAATTAGCAAAAAAAGATTCATTTTGTGGGAGTCACCTGGACTAAATTTTGGAAGGGTGAATCCGTTTTTCGCGTCTGTTTTTTTTTCTAAGTCACGTACACGTATTAAACTAAAACTATGTATAAAACGCTTATTTATCAACGTTATGATGTCATAAGCATTCATAGTCGTGTGGGCAAAAACGTTTGCGCGTAAGTTTTTCTCTTTTTCTTCCGCGTTTCGCTTTCCAACCTTGACACCACGGCTCATTTTTTTTTCGGTCGCACGGGCACTCCTTACTATTTTGATTGAAAGAAAATTTGTTTTGATTTTTTTTTTTATCTTTTAGTGAGGACAGAGGTTTTTCTAGTGCACGGGTAGCAGTGTCAGAAATTTCGTGAAAATAGTGAATAATTCCACCCCATCTTTCCAAGCTTATAACTCCTCGAAAAATGTAATTCAAGCCCTAATTTTTTTTTTCAATTAAAGGAGTAAGGACCAAGGTTTTATTTAAAAAAAAAACAAAACAAAACAATGTGTTTTTTTTTTTTAAAAAGGTTTTAAACTTCGGACTTTACAGGTAAATTTCTAAAAAACTGATTTTTTTTTGTTTTAAATTTGAATATATTATTTATTGACCTTTTCTCTTCAATTTGTGATATATAAAACTATTAAACATAAATTAATTATTTACTTTTTAATAGACATTTCAAAATGAGAGGCGTAAATTATTCGACCCCCTATCTTTCTAAGCTTATAACTCCTCGAAAAATGTAATTCAAGCCCTAATTTTTTTTTCAATTAAAGGAGCAAGGACCAAGGTTTCATTTAAAAAAAAAAAAAAAGACAAAAAGAAAAAATGTGTTCTTATAAAATAAGGTTTTAAACTTCGGACTTTACAGGTAAATTTCTAAAAAACTGATTTTTTTTTTTGTTTTAAATTTGAATATATTATTTATTGACCTTTTCTCTTCAATTTGTGATATATAAAACTATTAAACATAAATTAATTATTTACTTTTTAAGAGAAAGTTGAAAATGGGGGGGGGGCGTGAAAATGGGGGGGCGTGAAAATGGGGGGGCGTGAATTTAAAAAAAACGTTTGTCTAAAATATTATATTCGGTTTATTGGAAAGAACATAAAATTTCACATTGACCCTGAAAATATCGTAAAAATAGAATCAATAGAAAAATTTTGATAGATTTTAAAAATTTTAAAATATTGAGTTTAAAAATTGAAAAATATTGAGTTCGGAAAATTCATTACTGTTTTAAAAAAAAATAAAAATATTTTTATTACTTTTAAAACAACTGTAATAGTTTATTTTGGAAGTATAATCCATAAAGAAAATAAATAACCCACTTTTAACAGAGAAATTACGAGATTTTTATATTGTATTCGCAGTTTCGTGTTAGGGGTGTCAAAAATTCCTACAAAAATTCTGATACTGCTAGTGCACGGGCAACGCCGGGCATCCACCCGCTAGTATATAGTCATCAAAAAAGTGCTCAATATTCGGAGAATAATTTCTTATCTTCGTATCCTTTTCTCACGTACTTTTTGTTTTTTGGGGTGATTATATTTTCGTGTTTTTATCCGTTTTTCAATAGGATTACCGCATCTTTTATTTTGAAAACTGTGAGGGCATCGACGCTGCCCACGACGCAGTTGACATATAATAATGAAAACTATTAAAATATCTAAAAATTACAAAAAAACTAATATAATATCTAAAAACTAGAAAAAACTATTAAAATATCTACAAATTAGAAAAAAACATAATATAATATCTAAAAACTAGAAAAAACTATTAAAATATCTACAAATTAGAAAAAACATAATATAATATCTAAAAACTAGAAACAACTATTAAAATATCTACAAATTAGAAAAAAACAGAATATAATATCTAAAAACTAGAAAAAACTATTAAAATATCTACAAATTAGAAAAAACATAATATAATATCTAAAAACTAGAAAAAAACTATTAAAATATCTACAAATTAGAAAAAATATAATATAATATCTAAAAACTAGAAAAAACTATTAAAATATCTACAAATTAGAAAAAACATAATATAATATCTAAAAACTAGAAAAAAACAATTAAATTATCTACAAATTAGAAAAAACATAATATAATATCTAAAAACTAGAAAAAACTATTAAAATATCTACAAATTAGAAAAAAACATAATATAATGTCTAAAAACTAGAAAAAACTATTAAAATATCTACAAATTAGAAAAAACATAATATAATATCTAAAAACTAGAAAAAACTATTAAAATATCTACAAATTAGAAAAAACATAATATAATATCTAAAAACTAGAAAAAACTATTAAAATATCTACAAATTAGAAAAAACATAATATAATATCTAAAAACTAGAAAAAACTATTAAAATATCTACAAATTAGAAAAAACATAATATAATATCTTAAAACTAGAAAAAACTATTAAAATATCTACAAATTAGAAAAAACATAATATTATATCTAAAAACTAGAAAAAACTATTAAAATATCTACAAATTAGAAAAAACATAATATAATATCTAAAAACTAGAAAACACTATTAAAATATCTACAAATTAGAAAAAACATAATATAATATCTAAAAACTAGAAAAAACTATTAAAATATCTACAAATTAGAAAAAACATAATATAATATCTAAAAACTAGAAAAAACTATTAAAATATCTACAAATTAGAAAAAACATAATATAATATCTAAAAACTAGAAAAAACTATTAAAATATCTACAAATTAGAAAAAACATAATATAATATCTAAAAACTAGAAAAAACTATTAAAATATCTACAAATTAGAAAAAACATAATATAATATCTAAAAACTAGAAAAAACTATTAAAATATCTACAAATTAGAAAAAACATAATATAATATCTAAAAACTAGAAAAAACTATTAAAATATCTACAAATTAGAAAAAACATAATATAATATCTTAAAACTAGAAAAAACTATTAAAATATCTACAAATTAGAAAAAAACATAATATAATATCTAAAAACTAGAAAAAACTATTAAAATATCTACAAATTAGAAAAAATATAATATAATATCTAAAAACTAGAAAAAACTATTAAAATATCTACAAATTAGAAAAAACATAATATAATATCTAAAAACTAGAAAAAACTATTAAAATATCTACAAATTAGAAAAAACATAATATAATATCTAAAAACTAGAAAAACTATTAAAATATCTACAAATTAGAAAAAACATAATATAATATCTAAAAACTAGAAAAAACTATTAAAATATCTACAAATTAGAAAAAATATAATATCTAAAAATTAGAAAAAATATAATATCTAAAAATCAGACAAAAACTAATATATCTAAAATTAGGAAAAAAATCTAATATAATATCTAAAAGATTAACAAAAATCTAATATAATATCTTAAAGTTAAAAAAATAACTAATAACATATCTGAAAATTAGAAAAATAAAAAATAAAAAATAATTTTTTGTGGCATAAATATTCTTTTATTTGAAGGGCACAGGTAAAAATATTGCTTTGAAAGCTCTTTTTAACAATTACAATCTACGCATGCTTGAATGTTGTCCATTCCTATCTTCATTTAAATGCATTAATTCGCAACGCCATTGCGATGTTAGCCAGATGGATAGCCTCTTTGCTTACGGCGTTCGCTTTAGAAGTTCACGTCCAGCACGTGTCATGTTTTTTTTCCTTTAATAACAACAATAAGTCATTAGCAATCATTTTTAAAACATAAAAACGTTAATTCTTAATTTAAAAATAACACTTGTGCAGTTTCTGTGGTGCTAGAAACAATTTTACGTTCTGTTTATTTTTTTTTAAATCTGCTTAAAACTCAGTTATATTTTGAACGGTACAAAAAATAATCGATATTAAACATTCTTAATAAATTTCTGCTATTATCGTTTTTGGAAAAGTAAATTTAAGACGCTAAAAACGTACGCACTAGTTTTGTCCTTATGTCTTAATAACTGTTGTGCGGTTTGGAAAGAGCTGGACAACCTTTTTTTACTATGCTTATAACTTGATTTTTATTTGAAAATACTATTTAAAAATTAGCATGATAGAATAACTCTATACGCAACAAAGAAATCATTCATATTAGACGTTTTTAATGATTTTATATTTATTGAAAAGTGAATTTAGGACGCTGAAATGTACACAATTTTTTTTTTTTTTGACCACGCTTCTTCTCTTTGTCTTATATGACACTGGAAACACCGGGTACATCTACTAGTACACACTCCCACACAAACATATATATATATATATATATGTATATATATATATGTTTGTGTGGGATATATATATATATATATATATATATATATATATATATATATATATATAGTAATTTATAAAATATATATGGCAATTAAGCGGTCCCCGCACCAAACTTTCACAAGAAACATCCGTCTAGCAAAAAAAACTATCACTAATTTCCACCATTTCTGTGCCTAAACTTAAACGTAGATTCCATCTTAATCGCCATATATATTTTATAAATTACTAACTAGCTCTACCTACGTATTGAGCACTTTTGAAGTAAATACTTAAAGTTTACGCATAAATCTATACTTTCGTATATTAATTTTATGTGAGTAAATGAAGTAGTTATATATATATATATATATATATATATATATATTACGACTTTGTTCCATAGAAGCGCTGGTTAAATTTGAATTAAATAAGATACGTATTATATGCGTTTGAAGCAACACCCAACGCATTGTTACAAAATAAACATATATATATATAAAGATTTCGTTCCTTAGAAGCGCTGGTTGAGTTTTAATAAAATAAGATACGTATTATATGCGTTTGAAGCCAAAATAACGCGTTATTACAAAATAAACAGATATTTATTTTGTTTGAAATTTATGTTAAAGTTCATAAATATATTTCGAAGGAAACCGTCATCTTCAGTATGTCGTTTTTTTTTTTGCCTTTTTTTTGTTTTTGCCATGTTGTTGTTGTTGTTGTTGTGGCACAGAATTAGCCGTTTCTTGTTTCTACGGTAGTTTTTTTAAGTCTCGGAACGGTGCGTTTGGTCACGCGAGATTCACGTTAAGATTTTGTTCCTTAGAAGCGCTAGTTGAATTTGAATTAAATAAGATACGTATTATATACGGTTGAAGCCAAAACAACGCATTGTTACAAAATAAACATATATATATATATATATATATATATATAGTTTTACTTTGTTTTTACATGAGCAGTAATATGTTGCTACACAGCCATGAGCATGTTTCGGTCAGCTAGTTATTAGTAACTAGAGAGCTCTCCAGGTGATACAGCTTATACGAAAACAAAGTTTGCAATGAAAATATCAGGTCTTCCACGTCACAGGGGGTAAATATCAGGATCTTCTGTCAAGTGTTGTTAAAATAGGACCAAGATGTGGTTGTATGCAAAGCAAACTAAATATGGGTGTGGATTAGAGTCTGTGTTGAGATACAGGAATAGAGACGAAAAGACGGTGGGTAAAAGAAAAGGGGTAGAGATAATGAAAGACCGGAAAGAACGGCTTATGTATGCGTGTGTTATAGTCGCCCTAAATTTTAAACATACTAGTGCGTATAGGGTCAGTTAGAAGGGAAATGTGAATTTGACAAACTTTTTGGAATATCTATGCGAAAAGGGGTTTAGATTTAACCGGAATAAAAATTTAACCGTTTTAAAAATGATTTCTTTTATTTTTCTTTCTTTTTTTTTTATTACATTTTCACCCCAAACGAGGCACATTGCCACTTTGGTGTAGGGGGCTACTATCAGGGGCAGCAACTACTGGGGCACTATGTTGAGATTTGGGTAGCAAGATGTCGGTTCACGTTACACTTGAACTTTTGCATGTCAGTACAGTTAGGGAAGCAGGGACCTGGAATGGAATTCCAGAGTCTAGCGGTTCTGGGGAAGAAACTACTGGAGTAGAAAGATCTTTTACATCTAGGGATCTCTGCAGTGTGAGGTTAGATTTAGCTGCCTGTCGAGTTTGTCGAGGGTGTCTGCGTCGTGGGGGCACAAGTGTCTGCAGTTCGTCAGAGCATTCACCATTAAAATACTTGTAGAACAGGCAGAGGGATGCAACGTTTCGTCGATGGGACAGAGGCTGAAGCTTAGATGCCAGTTCAGGACCTATCAGGTTGGCGACTCTCTTTTGAACCTTGTCCAGGAGCGAGAGACTAGTAGCAGATGCACCAGCCCAAATGTGACAACAATACTCCATACATGGGCGAATGGTGGCCTTATAGAGGTACAGGATACTTTCAGGTGTCAGTAGTTTTCTAGCACGGTAGAGAGAGTCTACCTTTTTCGCAGCGGCCCTGGCAATGTTTTCAATATAATTGTTCCAACTCATGTTTCCTATGAACGTTAGGCCAAGCAGTTTGAAAGATGTACTCTCAGACAGGGAGTTACTGGCCATTGCTACTGGTGACAGAGAAGGTGTCTTGTAATTTTAATTTTAATTTAAATCGAATTTAGTCAGGAAGTATACAACTTACGTTGCCATCTAAAACGAAATTTATGTGTGTGAGTTTGTCCCCTATGGACTCCTTTCAGGAAATTTTACGCGGATGTCGTTTGTGTATTTGGCAGTGGTTTTAGATAAGCGTCGATAATTGAAAAATCAGATGAAAGAAAAACGAGCGATTGTGACCAAAGTTAACATGTTATGCATCTCAAATACATTTGAGAAGTTGTAGTACGACGCACACAGAAAGGCCCGACATCTAAAATCAACAATTGATGACGTGTTCGAAATGCATGTTTCAGTTTAGAGCACAATTGAACTATAATGCTTGATTTTGTATTGTAAACTTTAATTCACGTCATTATATAAAACAACAATCCTATAAAATTAACAGTAGGTTCTCTACAGTGTAATGTAGACTACAATGCATTCAAGAGTAAGTCACTGCGTGGAGGCACGTGAAGCTTGCTCTCAGTGTACGGCGATAGAGTAGGCAATCAATCTATTTACTTGAAGAATGGGCGTTTTCACCAATTTCAAGAATATAATAATAGGATGACAATAAAAATATAGAACTGTGAAACATCCGTTGATCATATTTATATCAAGGGCAACGTTGAGTCTCCCTGCTAGCATATAAATACAAAC
>NC_136502.1:2996356-3011356 GCF_053919585.1 Euprymna scolopes
CCAGTTCTGGCAAATAGCAAATAGGATCCTGAACAGAAGCGTGCGTTCTATTCCAACCATTATCACTGGACCTGAGGTCATCTCATCAGCATCTGACAAGGCCAAACTATTTGCCAAAAACTTTGCAGCAAATTCTACCCTTTGCGACGAAGGCCATCAATTCCCCGTATTTCCGCCTACAACACACAACACGCTAGGTAACATACAAATATCTGTGTGTGAGGTCGCCAAGCTAATCAAGAACCTTGATTCCAATAAAGCAACTGGCCCTGACGGTATTCCAATTATAGTGTTGAAAAAGCTACAACCAGAACTTTCCCCCCATACTTACCAAACTGTTTAAGCGTTGCCTTAAGGAGAAGTGCTTTCCAACACCCTGGAAAATCTCATCAGTATGCCCTGTATTTAAGAATTCAGGCGATAAGTCATCTCCCTCTCAATACAGACCAATAAGTCTCCTGTGTGTCATGAGTAAGTTGCTGGAATTCATATTAAATAGAGAAATAGTCAACCACCTCAGCAGAAATAACCTTCTTAGTGACACGCAATTTGGTTTCCATTCTGCAAGATCTACAGAAGATGTGCTAACGGTTATATCTCATAGAATTAACGAATCTCTCAACAAAGGCTTCATTTCTAGGGCAATTGCCCTTGACATATCAAAGGCTTTAGATAAGGTATGGCATAAAGGCCTACTTCACAAGATTTTCAGCTACGGTATGACTGGAAATGTTTTCTCAATCATTAAATCATTTCTCTCTGATAGGTTCTTAAGAGTAGTGGTTGATGGGCAGAAATCAGAGGCCCACAGTATTAATGCTGGAGTCCCTCAGGGTTCCATCCTGGGCCCAACTCTCTTCTTGATCTACATCAATGATCTCCCAAAACACATACTTAAATCATTCGTTGCCATCTATGCTGATGACACGACCATCTATGGCAACACATCAAAGGCCGTAAATGACAAAGTTCTCTCTGATTCTCTCTCTTCAGATCTTGAGCGCGTGGTACAGTGGGGGAAGAGGTGGCTCGTCAACTTTAATACATCCAAAACCAAGCTCCTATTATTACATCATAAACGCTTTGATCCCCATCTGGCATCGATTGAAATGAATGGCTCTCGACTAGGGGAGGCCCATGTTTTAATGAGCTTCTGGGTTTGACCTTTACTCCTGATCTGAAATGGAATACATACATTAAGTCTGTGGCCAAGGTCGCTGGGAAAATGGTGGGATCCTTCTACCGCTCCAGAAGATATCTGACTAATGATGCAATTCTCTATCTGTATAAAAGCCAAGTACGTCCAAGGATGGAGTACTGCTGCCACATTTGGGCAGGAGCTGCTAAAAACAGCCTATCCTGCCTTGACAGAGTACAAAATAGACTTCGTGGCTTGGTGGGAATGCCCTTTTCTCTTCCCTGCAACCTCTCTCCCACAGAAGAGACGTTGCAAGCCTGTCTCTGTTTTATCGTTATTTCCATGCAAGTGCTCGTCTGAGCTCCATTCTCTGGTGCCCCCTCGTCAATCTTTCATGAAAAACACCCGACTAGCTGAAACCACTGTCAATAATTTTCCCCACACTTTATCTGTGCCTAAATCAAAACATAGATTCCATGAACAAAGCATCTTTCTTAAAACTGCATGCCTGTGGAACTCTCTGCCGCTTGCCCCCCCCCCCCGAATTCAACTTGGATGTCTTCAAGTCCAACACAAACAAATTCCTAATGAACCGCCCAGTTAAGTAATGACACTTTATCAAATCTTAAATACTATTACTACGATACTATCTCATTGATTACTGTACACACAATAACGCTTATCCCCGAGTGGCTTCTGGGCCTTGATAAGTGGTGACCTCCATGTAAAAAAAAAAAAATCAAAATATTGAAAATAACGACGTGAATGAAGCTAGAACATCTTGTGATGGGCTCACGTCAGGTAGGTGTCCCACTGGTCAACAGGGTGGGTCCTGTCGCCATCATACAACGGTTCGAAATTCTGAGGATGTGGCTGGATATAGGGGGAGTGAGAATTGCCAGAGAGGGTCCAAAGACACAAAGGGAGTTGGAACAGGAAATGTAAAAAAAAAAAACGTGGACGGATGAGGAAAGAAGAGTACTGTGGGAATGCTTTGTAAGAAGTGGAAGTACCAAATCTGTTGGATATATCCGAAAAATGAAGGAAGAATGGGAATCGAGAGAAGGAGGAGCTAGAAGTGTCGCGAGTTTGGTATCCCAGTTAAAACAAATTAAAAATAACAACCTACTTTCAGTGATTGCAAGAGAAGAGATTGAATGGATGGTTAGGAATGAAATGAATAACGAAAGTAAAATTGATGAAACTAGCTTTGATGAAAGAACTGAGAGAGTGAAATTGCAGAAGGGAAATGTAAGCGATGATGCAAGGCGGACAACTGAGGAGGTATGGAATCCTATGGTTAGGGGAAGTAATGAAAAAGAGTTTGAAGGATCTAAGGCAGATGAGATCATTGACTCTGAGACAATGGAGCCAGTGAAAGGAGCAGATGTATGGAAAAGTGGTGATGATGTTCGAACTTGGACTTCTGGAGAAAAAGTACTTCAGAAGTTAAGAGAGGTTCTTCTTAGAGACGATATCATAGAGATTCCAAGCGGAAGGTGAAAAACGAGGTAAAAATAATTCAAGGAGTAATTCACAACATCATAAGAAAGAACATATCGATTACGGAACTTAACAGGCTTCTGTATGCAGCGTCATACGTTATTGCGATTCGTCTTGGCTTATTACAGAAGAAAAAGGGAGAAATGAAGGATAGAAGGCCACACTGGCAGAGGCGGCTTGAAAAGTATTAAATGGTGGAGGGAAGACATTGGTAGAATTGAAGAAATAAGAAAAGGAGTTAAACCAGGACAGAAAGTCAAGGACGAGCTTGAAAGGAGGTACAGATTGCTGGAAAAAGGAACGATGAACGTTCTAACAATGTTGAAAGAGAAGGTCCACACTGGTGGTATGAAAATTAGGAACTTTGTTGGAAAAAGTGTTGCATTTCGGCAGAACAACCTTTTCCGGAACAATCAGTCTCAGCTGTATAAAGAATTAAATGGTAGTAAACAGGCGGGAAATAACAACACTCCAAATGCAAAAGATGCAAGGAAGTTCTGGAATGGGATTTGGTCTGTCGAAGGGCGATATAATGAGAAGGCTAGCTGGTTGGGAGAAGTCAGAGAAAGGCTATCAGAAATGCAGCAGATGAAGAACGTTGAGATAACCATCGATGACGTTAAGGCTGGCATACGAAGGATGACAAACTGGAAGGCACCTGGTCCAGATGGAGTGATCTGCCTCTGGTTTAAACAGTTTCCATTCCTTTATCCACCTATAGCTGCTGCTCTGCAAAGGGTTTTAGAGTCGGGAGATACCCCTGATTGGCTTGTGAAGGAAAGAACAACACTGATTAGGAAAGATCCTGCAGAAGGAACAGATGCCAATAATTATAGACTAATTACATGTCTGCCATTGATGTGAAAACTGCTGACTGGAATATTTGCGGAGAAAATTTATGAACATCTGGAGAGTAATGGTGTTTTTCCTGACAAACAAAAGGGGTGCTGGAAAGGCTCGAGAGGTACTAAAGAGCAACTACTAATTGATAAAGCAATAATGCAGGATGCGAAGAAGAAGAAGAAGAAGAGGAATCTGATCGTAGCATGGATCGATTACGGAAAGGCTTATGACATGGTTCCTCATTCATGGATATGTGAAACACTATTGATGATGAAGGTTGTTGAGAATGTGGTAGGGCTTTTGGAGACAAGTATGGCTCAAACGAAAACGGTGCTGACAGCAAACAGAGAGGAGATGGGGCAAGTTGGCATTAAACGTGGGATATTTCAAGGAGATTCGTTATCGCCACTTCTTTTTGTAATGATAATGACGCCACTGAGTATCCTCTTGAAGAGAGAAAAACTGGGGTATAACTTTGGATCTGGTCACAGACGCCTCAACAATCTATTTTTTATGAATGATTTGAAAATATTTGGTAGAAATGAAAAGGAAATGGAGAGACTGGTAGAACGTGTGGGGACATACTCAGGAGACATTGGGATTAGTAAATGTGCGGTGCTGGTGATGAAAAGAGGAGTAAAGGTTCATTCGAATGGAATAGTGCTGCCAAATGGAGAAATCATGAAAGAAATAGAAGATACAGGATATAAGTATTTTGGAGTGCTGGAGGGTGTAGGCATCATGAACAGAGAAATGAAGGAAAAAGTCAGGAAGGAGTATCTTAGAAGAGTGAAACTAATTGCAAAGTTGAAACTGTATGGAGGAAACCTAATGAAAACAGTAAATGCATGGCCAATCAGTGTTTTGAGATACAGTGCAGGAATTTTAGAATGGTCTGACAAGGATTTGCATGTCATGGATATCAAAACAAGAAAAGTTTTAGCAATGTTTTGTATATTTCACATTCGAAGTAGTGTAGCAAGGCTGTATCAAAAGAGGAAAGATGGTGGGAGAGGATTGAAAAGTGTAAAAGATTGTGTTAGAACCGAGGAGATGTCATTGAAGGAGCATGTGGTTAGAAGTGAGGAGTGAATACCTAAGGTTGTGGCCAAGGAAGTGGAGGTATGTGAGACCAAGGCTGATTATGTGAAACGTATGGATAGAGAAAGGGCAGAGGAACTGGCTAGGAAGAAAATGCATGGAAGGTTCTTCCAGGATATAGCAGAAGTGGATGATGAAAGATCATGGCAATGGCTTAGAGCTGGGTAAAAAAAAGTTCAAAAAAGTGGTTCTAGGAGAGGAAATTGCTGCAGAATGCCGGATTTGTGGTAAGACCTTAGAGTTAATTGCGCACCTTGCAGAGAGAGTACTGCAAAAGACATAATCGCATGGGACTCCAGATATATTGGGAGGTGTGTAAGAGGGTTGGGGTGAAGTGTGCTGGAAAATGGTTTGAGGAGGTGCCTGATGAAGTGAGAACAAGTGAGGATGGCAAGGTAGAGGTATGGTGGGACAACAGTGTCATAACGACCAAGCAATTGGAACATAATTGTCCGGATTTGGTCGTCATTGACAAGGTCTCAAAAAACTGGAAGATTGTGGACTTCTCAGTACCCTGGGACAGAAATGTGAGAGAGAAGGAGAATGAAAAGTGGAGCAATTATGCTCCATCGACCTTGGAGATAAGGCGTATACATGGGGTTAAAACACAAATCATCGCGGTCGTAGTTGGTACACTAGGAGTTGTATCAAGTCGTCTGGAAGAACAATTGAAAAAACTATAAGTCCCCGATGTTTTTAGGCGGCCTTCAAACCTCTGCAATTATAGGCACCACCAACATCCTTAGAAAAATCCTTGATCTTTGAAGCTCCTGGTTTGGAGCCGGGATTAAGGGAAATCCTCTGGAAATGAATTCCATCCTTTTCCAGATAGACGTTCATAAACGAAATCAGAATTATAATTATTATTATTATTATTATTATTATTATTATTATTATTATTATTGTTATCATTATTATTATTATTATTATTATTATTGGCTCACATGGAGCTTTCACACAAGTCAACAAACGATCTGATTGGAAACCTGTGGTGTTCTCTGGAAGCTGAATGACAACAAGTCTCCCCAGACGTCCCGCTCTCTCCACCTCCTTCGATAGCATTTGCAAATGAATTTGCATCATGGCAACAGCCGCTTACCATTGATTTCTCGCTAGTATGGCCATTGGTTTATACTGGAATTTGGGTGTAACTCAGCCTCCCCAAGGTCCCAGTTCTCTTTGCGCTTTTCCAGCCGAGGTCTGGTTGGCACTCGCTCCTCGGTCTTTCAGTCCTTCTTGACCCTTCTCGGCCCTTTGGTATCACTTTTTTTATTGGGTGGAACGGTGATGAAACAACGGGGGGGGATGCATGATGGGGGTTTAGAACTTGTAGACATGCAGTTTCGCTGGTTCTTCATTCCCTGTAACGCTTATTCGTTATATTGTCTTGTATTATTCTACGCATTCAAGGGTTTTCCTTAATATTTCAGTCGTTTTCATTATCGTTAGGCGTTGTACTTTTGCAGTTATTCCTCTGATTTCAATTTCTGATATTCTTTTTTCGAAGTTTTTTGGAATTGTTCCTAGTGCTCGTACTAATATCGGTACTATTTTGATTTTCTTCATCATCCAAATCCCTTTTAACTCTCTGACTAGCTTTGTGTATTTGCTTCGTTTCCCCTTTTCTTTTATACTCACCCTGTGGTCAGCTGGAACAGCAAAATCTACGATTTGACAGAATTTTTATTTCTTGTTACGACATCCGGTCTTCTTGCTTGGATGGGTTTCTCCGTCTGTATATCCATGTCCCATAGGATTTTGCGGTCCTCGTTTTTAAGTACAGTTGCCGGCTTATGCTTGTACCATTTGTCTGTGCGTTTGAGATGCAGTTGTTTGCATAATTCTCAGTGTCCTTAACCCCCCCTTCCCATTTGGACGCTCTGGTTGTCGAGCGGAAGTTTAAATGAAAAGATGGTCACACACTTATTTTTTTAAACAAAATTTAAATGAAAAAATTTGAAAACAAACTTCAAATGTCAAAGACAAAAAGACCCTCGGACCGGACTACCTACATACACTTATGAGGCTATTGTTAGAGAAATATAGCCAATAAATAAAATAAGAAAATGATTTTATCATTATATTTGACTTTTAAAGGTTTTTTAAAACTTTTCATTTAAAGATTTCAGCAACAACAACAGAAAATGGAAAACTATGCCAGAAACTGTTACTAGAAGAAGAAGATGAAGAAGACGAAGAAGAAGAAGAAGAAGAAGGACAACAACAACAACAACAACTGTTACTGCGAGAGAAAATAGACTTGTTACCACAAATTTAATAAATTAAAAACAATTCACGGAAAATAATAAAGCGTTTTCACAAAGTCTAGAACGCTATAGACAATTACATTTACGACCCAGACGAAAACAAAATTTTCGCTTCACGCTTTAGAAGATATGAGGACATATCTAACATTGATTATGCTTAGTTTGCGGAATCTAAACGGCCAAATTATTGCTTCGAAAACTGAGATCCACAGAGCAGAACAAATTGGTGGATTATATTTTACCGCGAAAACGTGTGACTTAACTTTTTCTGAAACCGTAAAACTCTTAACAGAACTGTTCAGCACAAAAACGTCGTTATTTTATAAAAGGTAAAATGTCTGAATTTAACCGTCAAGATGACGAGTAAAATTTAGCACTTGCATTAATAGTCAACAAATATTGCGACGATTTTAAACTAGCTGAACTGAGTGCTGATGGTTTCAGATGTACAAGAATTGGTATCGGCCAAAGACTGAAATTCGACCAAAAGCGAACCAAACCTGACTCAAAAAAGTTAGTGAAAAGTTATCAACGAGTGATTAGCATTAAAAAGGATTCAAATAAGAATCGAGAATCTGGCGTTGCGTACTTAAGAAATATATATAAAAAGTCAAAAACCTATTCTCCAGACAAAATAAAAAGAAAGGACATTTTTCTCCTCACACACAGAAATGATAATTCACTAAAAAATCAAAGTAAATTACCATGTTATCAGTGCCGAGCCCTGCATTGGGGTAAAGACTGCCTATATCGCACACAAACTTGCTTGACTTGTAACAAAACTGGATATAAAAGCTTGTAAATCAAAAGACAAAAATAAAAGTCGGATACGAAAACGATAATAAAACCATAAGTAAATACACGAAAATATTAAATGAAAGCATGAAAATTCAGTTAGATTCGAGATTAGACTTATCAATGATAAATTTTTAATACATAGAGAAGATTAAATAAATCTACCATGCTAAAGTCTTGCAAACTGCCAGAACGAATAAATTTTGAAGGTGAATTAATCACTAATGTGACATTCAATAATAAATAAATAAAAAGTGTTAAATACACAGGGAGTCTTTTTGACACATATTTCATGCAACAATTCAATTTTGGGGGTTTGCCTATAAATACTTTTGTAAAAAAAATGGAAATTCCAACCGACAAAGAAGAAAAATCTCAAGTCATAATTAAAAGAAAGTTTCCCTGAAGTTTTTTTCAGCTGGTCTAGAAAGATGCACATAAACGTCGGCCAGATATGAACTCAAAAATTATACGCAGTCAGTATTTAAGGAAAAAAGAAATGTACAGTTCGCTTCATTGGAGAAAATGAATGAGGAGCTTGAAAGACGTCTGATCAACAGCATCATATCAAAAGTTTAATTAAGTCACTGGGCTGCACCTACCGTTTATGTTAAAAAGAAGTTAAAGAAATCCGCATTTGCACTGATTTCTGTACAGGTTCAAATTCAGTACTAAAAGAATACTACTACCTACTCTCTTGCTCTGAATAAGTTTTTAATAAGTGTTATGGGGTTAAATGGTAATAAACGAAGAAACACATGATTTGTAGGAACGAAACGTATTCCCATAAATTACAGGCAAAATGAGTTGAGTATATCCATTCCTCAACGGTAGGACGTTTGCACATGTCCAGCTTGGTCGCGTGCCAATCTCTGACTGCCGGGCAGCGATCTCGTTACCGGAAGTGACGCCACTAGAGGAAATGACGTCATGAGATAGTCCATTAATCCCATGGAGGGGCGTCTCTAACAATAAGCTAAACAGACGAAACATCTTTTTTAATGTCGATTTGAGAGAACATGTTTACAATTTATTCTCTCGAATACAGGTTTTTGGATTTAAAATCAAAGAAAGTGTTGGGAGTGGAAGAAATAATATACTTGGGATCCATCATCGACAATATTACCCCCCCCCAAATGTTACAAAATTAAAACGTTTTGGGGAGGTTCGCGAATTATTACCAGACGTGCATTCTTAATATGCACGAATTACGGAACCAATTGAACGATACATTAAAAAAGAATAGAGTGTGGAAATGGACATAAAAGACCTTATGTCAGATGTATTCCTCACCCATTATGACTCAAAAGTACATATAGTCACTAGCGGTGCGATATCATGCGGATATCTTACATAAAATGACAAACAGGGGAGGGGGTGATTGCACACGCTTTAAGTTCTCTGTTCAAGCCAGAAAAATACTATTCACAAATTAAGACCGAAGCTCTTGCTATTATCTTCACAGTATTCTGCAGACCCGCCATAAACCTCTATTGATCATATTTGGGTCGGAAAAAGAGCGGCATACGTCTACACCGCGAGTAGACTGTTTAGGTGGGACAGTATTCTTCTGAATTACAATTTCAGTACCGCTTCTTCAGGCAGATCGGACGGACGTGAACCTCTTAAGTACTTGGTGATTTCGTCCTAACGTACCAATATTGAAATTAAAGCCACGGTGATATAAATAAGATTAAAAACGTTCCGGTCACATGTATGGAATTAAATTGGAAACACAACAGACTAATTTATTAGTGCTACAAAACAGAAAATCACGAAGAAAGATCAAGAAATACAGACTAGTTTCTGTGTGTGTGATGACGCCCTACAGTGAGAGAATTATGATACCAAAATAATTACAAGGAAGGAAAAGGAACTAAAGTAAAAGATTGCAGAGTAAAAGTTTGGAAGGAGGGTGTTTCTTGGGATTTACACATTCACTCATAATGCACTTTTCTAACCATTATAAAAATATCCCTAGAGTTCATACTCTCGTTATGTATTCTCGCGACACAACGCGAGACTACAGACTGTCTAACTTAACAGTCGGAAATATCGACAACTTTTCTTTGTATTACTTTCTTGCAAAATATGTTCTTGATATTTAAACGTGTAGTTCGCGTCTTTTTTATTACCTTTTCCTATGGACAAAGCAATATATATATATATATATATATATATATATATATATATATATATATATATATATATATATATATATAAAACTGAATGTCTGTGTGTGTGTGTCTGGTCACGAATAGGCTCCTATATGGTTGACTATTTTAAAAAACTGATTACATATAATGATAGAGGAATGGGTATGTTTGATCCTGCAGAACGGTGGTTCATTAAAAAATTTGGGCTCAGCGTTCGCGCCTGGTCCACAAAGTATAGAAATAAACAATTTAAAAATTAAAAGAAAACGTTTACAAGTGTTTTTGATATAGATGTACATAAGAATACTTTGATAAGAATGTTTTAACTTAAGTAGGGATGGTTTAATAAAATTGGTGTCTGCGTTCGCAACTGGCCTCCATAGAATGGAAATAGGCACAAACTTTAATAAAGACTTTTCATATCTATCTACGTAAGTATACTTTGATAATTATGTTTCAGTTTGAAGAAATATGGTCTAATAAAATTATGGGGTGTTCGTTCGCGCCTGACCTCCATAGAATGTAAATATGTCACAAAGTTTACCAAGGTTTTTTAATATAGATCCACAGAATATTGTGATAAGTGTTTCAGTGTGAACAGGTATGTTATAATAAATTATGGGGTTTATCTATTTTATTTTTACTTTCATCATATTTTGCTTTGATTTTGATACCTCCGAATTCGAACCTATTTCTTTACAACCCTTCCTTTTCATAACCTATCATACTTTCATAAATCAGAGTCCATTTTGTGTAGGCTGTTTTTGAATCCAGTCAACGACGGGTACTTTTGCTAGTGTATATATATATATATATATATATATATATATATATATATATATATTGAGTAAAATGATTCATAATTTATTATAAAAAATCGGTTTCAAAAGGAAGAACAAACAAAATTCTACCCTTTGAAACCAATTTTTTTAATTATAAATTATGAATCATTTTACTCAATATTAAAATAGCTCTAGGATATCTATGCCTATTGAGCTTATTACAGACTTACATTACAACGAACGCTATTTTATTTTAATTGTATTAATGCATTTACTAGTACATTAAATAAACTCCGCTCTTTAGACTGTTGTTCTAATGCCCTTAATATATATATATATATATATATATATATATATATATATATATATATATATATATATATATATATATATATAAATTATTGCTGGTACTATAGTGAATTCGAGAGAGCAAGTTGATGCAGTGATTGCAGGTGATCGAAAGACTTACTGACTAAATAGTTTTCTAACGAATGATAAAAAAATAATTTTTTTTTTTATAGTTCAAAGGTTAAATCCTTCCAAGACTATATATATATATATATATATATATATATATATATATATATATATATATATATAGCACCTATTTCAAGCCAGGAATCGAACATATAATAATTCAGCCCATAGTCGACAGTTCTACCCCTAAGCCAAGGGATCGGCTCTCGTAAATCATATCTCCATGCTGTTATATAAATATTGACCGTTACTTTAAAGTGCTCCAATTTTTATTTACAAGAGAATAACATTATACGAAGTATCAGGTGATATAATTTAACGAAAAGAATGGGAACTTATACATATTCATCAAACTTCTTGTGTGGTTGGCCTTTTGGCCAAGATCAAAGTGTAGTATCTGTTGTTCAGATGCTGCACTTCCATTTCTTGTTCTCTTTCGGTGGAGGACCAGTCCTTCACGACTGAGACAATTTTTATTTTTGTACCTTTTCTCCACGTTAAAAAATGACCCTGGTGTCTAACTCTGTCCCGTGGGGAGGCATAGTAAATAGGTACATATTCATCTACAAACAGACTGGTTCGCTGTATCACAGCTCTTCAATACGCCTAGACTACCATCCATCTCAAGCCAGGAATCCAACCTACGACTATCTAATTAATAGTTAACTTTTAGCTATGGGATCGGAGCTCGTAAATCATGTCTCTAATGTCTTATATATACATTGATCGCCACTTTAAAGTGCTCCATTTGTTTGTTTACGAGCAAAAAGCTTTGTATTATCGCAACATTAACAGAAGAAAGGATACGCTTAATCTTCAGTTTACAGGTTGAGTTTTTCATGTTTCCGTAGTTATCGATGGACGAAAAAAATCATGTACAGTCATTTGTTGTTGTTGTTAATATTATTATTATTATAATAATAATAATAATAATAATAATAATAATAATAATAATAATAATAATAATAATATATATATATATATATATATATATATATATATATATATATATTATGGGAGTAGAGTTTAGTTTCCTAGAAGTACATTCAATGAAACAATGTGTATCTACCAGAAAGTGCTCAATGAGTAAACAGAGCAGGTATATTAAATTTATTTATACAAACATTGATGGCTACATATGTGCATACATGTTTCTGTAATCACCCGTGCTGGAGAGATTATGTCTTCAGGCCAACTCTTTCGTTTTCGAGGGTAATTCTTTATATATATATATATATATATATATATATATATATATATATATATATATGCTACACAGTTATGAGTATGTTTCGGTCAGCTAGTTACCAGTAACTAAAGACCTCTTCAGGCCATACAGCTTTAACGAAAGCAAAGTTTGTCATGAAAATATCAGATCTTCTTCGTCACAGGAAGTTAATATCAGGAGGTTCCGTCAAATGCGAAAAATAAGATTTGGTTGTATGTAGATAAGACCTAATAGGTGTGTGGATTTGTATATAATGATACTAATAATAATAATAATAATAATAATAATATATATATATATATATATATATATATATATATATATATATATATATATATATATACAAACGTAATTGAACACGCTAGTCATTTCTTCAATGATAGAAACACAACTATGTGTGTGTGTTTGTCCAGAGTTGAATAGAATAGCGAGTCATGCAAACAAAAACCTAAAATGTCGATGAAGCCAAACAAATCACACACACACACACACACACACACACACACACACACACACACACACACACACACACACACACACGCACAACTATAAAAAACAACTTTGTATGTAAAGCGATATTACGTTTTGATTAGCCTAAACTAAAAAAAAATGCAATTAGCTACTAGACTTTTTAATAATAATTACATGGATATTTAGATTGTGAGAGATTTAATGAAGTTGTTCACTCATATATTGTGGATACAGTAATACGGGCCACAATATATGTATAGATTCAGCCACTCTGATAAGTTGTAGACAACGAAACACGTGTCAGTGGATAATTATATTTTAAAAATAATATATATAAAATATATATATATTATATTTTAAAAATAATATATATAAAATATAAAATAATATATATATATATATATATGTTGCTGCTATATAATATAAATACGACATTATTTTTGCACTAACCTAATACATATCTATATATATATTATATACACATATATATGTGCGTGCGCGTGTGTGTGTGTGTGCGTGTGTGTGTGTGCATGAAAGGAAGAGAGAGAGAGAGAGAGAAAGCAAGAAGGAAAGAAAGAAAGAAAGAAAGAAAGAAAGAGAGGGAGATATAGAAAGAGAGAGATTGACACACGCCATACATATTTAGTGGGATTCCAAACCAGGATCCCAGGTACTGCCGTATATATCAACTTAGTTATATTGGAAGATGTTATTTATATAAACACGCACACATCATATATATATATATATATATATATATATATATATATATATATATATATATATATATAAAGTAAGAGATAGAGAGAAAGAGAAAAGGAGAGAAAGAGGGACAGAACGTGTATGTCAGTAGCATTGTGTGACTGTGTGTCTGCCCTGAGTTCGCACCCACCCATCAAACCACCATGTTTGGTTGTACGTTTACGTCAGTCACACCACCCAGTCCCAGTGATGAACGTTTGCCGGTCCTCCAGAGCCACCATCATCACCATCCTGCCACCAGAAGAAAAAAAAAAGAAGAAACGCCCCTAATCTGCTCGGCAATGTATTGTATACGACGAATGGGTATAATTCAGTGTTAGTGAATAAATTGCTTTATTTCAGGATTTTTTGTATTCAGATTATATTAGCAGGCAGCCCGGCGTTGACCAGTCGTAAAATACGGTTAAATATTATTATTTTAATATGTGCAGATTTCTTATTAATTATTATAGAACCAATTCTCTATAGATTATCCAATGTAGAGTAATGATTTTAAAAGTTATAAAAAAAAATGACTCGAATACCATCTACTGGAATCGAAACCAGGACGTATAGCACTCCAGCCTCAAACGTTAAATTCTCTCGAGCGTCATTACCATTTGAGCTAATGGCAAAATTAAGCGACTTTCATCCATGAATGTTTTCAAGATGCGCAAAAGAAACAGCAGGTGTAATATGTTCTTCGATTTACCCTGCTACATTCAACTACTTTGTTTTCAATTTTGAACCATTAGCAGCAAGTGTGCTACAAGTTCGAATACCCTGTATCCAATGTCAACTTCATAGACTAATATTCACATAGGAGTTTCGTAGAGATTTTTTGCACATACACAGACAAGGTTCACTATATATATATATACAGTGTGCCCACAAAGTCTGGCTACATAATCTAGAGGATGCTTCCACAAAGTCTGGCTATATAATGTAGCCAGACTTTGTGGACACCCTATATATATATATATATATATATATATATATATATATATATATATATATATATATATATATATATATATATATGGATGATATATATATATATATATATATTAAGTTTATTCATACAAACATTAATGGCTACATATGTGCATACATGTTTCTGTAATCGCCCGTGCTAAGGGAGATTACGACGTAATCTCCCTTAGCACGGGTGATTACAGAAACAGCTGGTATGCAGGCGGTAGATATCACATCTACAAACATTAACTGAAATTAGCCGACTCCCCAGACACGATTACGGAACAACCTTACCAGCAGTAACTATCTTAGTTGTATATGACGCGTTGCTTGTCACATCGTAGAATGTACAACTGGATGAAAATATAAGAATTTAAAAAATCGAGGCATAGTCAATAGATTGCGCCATGGCCCATATCGTTAGGTCGTCAGTATTGCACACTTCATGAGTGCGACGACCTGGGTTCGCGCCTATGTCGGAGCACGTCACTGATGAGATGCAGTACATTGAAACCCACTTTGG
>NC_136502.1:3013856-3031356 GCF_053919585.1 Euprymna scolopes
ACCCTTCACCGGACTATCCATTCATGTGAATTCTTTTTATCATTTTTCTTTTACCTCCTATTCCCCTTACCTCACCCTTTTTTTTTAACCAAGTAAGATCTGTGACTTACTTGTAGTTTCATTAAATACTTTTATATTCAAAATCCAATCCTGCATTTTGCTAATTCCTGCCCTCTGATGAGAAGGAGAGTATTTCTTCGAAACTCCGCGGATTAAGGACTATCTTGTGCTTCTTTTTTTAAAATTAAATATGTTTTTAACTCTTTTTCAAGATGTCTTTTAACATGTTTTATTAATCATTTGTTCATATTATAAGCTCTATTTCCTTTTCGGTTTTATTGAGCTTTTACATCTGGTTGAAATTACTTTACTTGTAAATATTAACTCTTTAATATTTATAATATATTTTAAGTTTACTATTTTGATTACCTTGGTAAACTTATTGTAATGTTTATTTGTATATATATATATATATATATATATATATATATATATATATATATATATATATATATATATAGTTCAAACGCGTTAGTGTTTGAACTATATATATATATATATATATATATATATATATATATATATATATATATATATATATATATAGTTCAAACGCGTTAGTGTTTGAATATGTGGTTAAGTGGCATTTTAGTCAGTTATAACTGCCTTAAAGCTTCACCGTGCACTCATTTTTTTTTTTACCAAATTTCAAAAAATTATTACAGTTTACAGATAACCTTCTCAGCTATATTGTGAAAAGAAAATCAATTTTCGTTCAGTAAAACAAAAGTTATGATGAATTTTCTGGTGTTCAAAATCGTAAAAAATATGTAATGAGTTGATCGACGCTTTTTTATGACTGGTTTCAATAGCAACCACGTCGCTTCAGCGACTACTGTTGCTACTAATTCACTGCTGTCGCAAAAATAGAAGTAACAAGTGAAACAGAGAGAATAAAAGCATGAAAGGGGGATAATTGGTGGATTTTATTGAAAGCAGACGAGTGCCGTACATTGTTATTACATATGTGTTCATGGGGGGGGATAAAATAAGACTGAAATTAAACAAAGAACAAGTCAATTTATTGGAAGCCTGGAGAAACCATGGATTACAATAGAAAAATGCAAGCATGAAAAGTAATATGGTGAAATTTAAACAGAAAAAGGACAAGATATTCTTGTAAAAATATAATAAGTTCATAACTTTAAATATTGCAGTATAAAGACTTGTTTTAAAATTCAGTTTATAACATTATATAATCAATTCTTAATGCTGTAATATTTTAAGTTATAAATTTTTCTTTTTTAGTTTTAACAACTAGTCATTTACTTTTCTAATTTTAAGCGTAACCATATTACTTTTCATGCTCGCATTTTTCTAATGTGATATAAATATCTATTATATATCTATAAAAGTGAACGTGTCTGTGTGTGTGTGTCTGTGTACATTTCCAACGCAATAACTCTGTCAATTTTTAGTCTACAGACTCGGAATTTGATATACAGGGTACTGAGATTTGGGAAAATATTTGTAATCCGTTTTCGGCCAGAAATTTGGCTGGTAAGGGGTCAAAGTTTAACGATTTGACCTTTGAGAACTCTACCAAACTCCTCCGACAATTTTGGGTCTAAACACTTGAAATTTTAGATATAGGTTCCTTGGACATGGATCTAACTTAATAACTTGATGTGAGCCCAAAACAATAAATCTTACGGGGTCAAAGTTTTTTTTTCTGAAAATTAGGCTTCTAAGGAATCAAAGTTCCAAAGATTTTACTTTTGCAGTCTCTAGCTAATTTTGGGTCTAAACATTTGAAATTTTACATAAAGGGTATTCAGACATGCAGCAAGCTTTTTAATCAATTTTTGGGCGAAAATTTGGCTGCCAAGAGGTCAAAGTTGAAAGAGTTGACCTTTGCAGTTTCTACCAAACTTCAGCGCCAATTTTGGGTCTAAACGCTTTACAATTTTAGTTGTAGGTTAATTTATAATTTGATTTAAACTAAAAACAATCATTGTTAAGGGGTCGAAATTGGAGTCAAAGTTGTTTAAAAAATCGACCTCTGCGGGCTCTACCAACGTCTATATAGAAGGACATTACCGTACATATTCACACGTTTTAATATATACATATGCATATAAAGTTATGAACAGGGCCCGAGCAAAGCCGGGCTGAACTGCTAGTATGCCTATAAAAGTGAAAATGTCTGTCCGTCTGTGTGTGTGTGTGTGTGTTTGTCAACATTTCCTTACCAAATAACTGTCAATTTTCAGTCTAGAAACTCGAGATTTGATATAAGGAATATTGAGATTTGAGAAAATCTTTTTAATCGGTTTTCGGCCATAAATTTGGCTGTCAAGAGGGTCAAAGTTCAAAGATTTGACCTTTAAAACTTCTACCAAACTCCTCCGACAATTTTGGGTCTAAACACTTGAAATTTTAGATGTTCTTGGACATAGATCTAACTTAATAAATTGATTGAGCCCAAAACAATAAATGTTAAGCGGTCATCATTAAATTTAAAAAAAAATAACCTCTATGATCTCTACCAAATTACTCAGTCAATTTCTGGTCTAAACATTTGAAATTTAACATAAAGAGTATTCAGATATAGGGCAAGCTTTTTAATCGGTTTGGATCGAAAATTTTTAGTTTCCAATATATAAATGTACGTATGTATGTATGTATGCATGTTTGTATGTGTGCCTAAAACTTTCGACAGAGGCGACGGGTTTTACAAGATCAGTATCGTTTTTAACTTCGACCTTTCAGACGACAAATATCGAAACATTGGCTAAAAAAATAATATCTTTACCTTCAACTGGGCACTTTTCTACAGGGGTGTCGCTTTTTTCGAAAATATTTTTGAAAGTCATCCGCTCCTTTCGATTAATTAAAACACAACGCACTTCCGGTTTGGCGGTGGTCGTAACAGTAAAGACGTCAGATTTTTTCCCCGTTCTTTTCCTCCTTTGCAGTACGGGTTCGAGCCTACCTTCCTACTACCACTTCTTTTTTTTTTTTTTTGCTCAGCATACACATCCAAACACCTGGCAACGCCGGCGTTAAATGCTAGTATATATATATATATATATATATATATATATATATATATATATATATATATATATATAAAAGTGAAATTGTCTGTGACGGTGTGTCTGTGTGTCTGTCTACATTTCTCTACCAAAGTACTCTATATATATATATGTCTATGTGAAAATATATTGATAATAACATAATATATACTAGGAATACATAAATAAAGAAGGTTCCTTGGACTGGCTTAAGAGGGGATCCCTTCACCACGATCAGAAAAGGGTCATAATGGCTGCTCAAGACCAGGGATTGATGACCAATGTATTCAAGAAGATGGCAGGGATAAGTAATGACAACAAATGCAGGTTCTGCCATACAGAATCGGAAAGTGTTGGTTATCTGATATCAAGTTGCAAAGTTCTTCTAGGGGACGGCTATTGTACAGCGAGACATGATGGAGTATGCAAGTATCTCCACCGGACCATCTGTAAAAAATTAAACATCCATCCTGGGGACATCAACCTGACAGAACAGTTGGAAATGACTTATATACCATACATTACGACCATGTAATCCCTATAGTCACCTACCT
Source organism: Euprymna scolopes (assembly GCF_053919585.1). Lineage (NCBI taxonomy): Eukaryota > Metazoa > Mollusca > Cephalopoda > Sepiida > Sepiolidae > Euprymna > Euprymna scolopes. The sequence goes on from NC_136502.1 coordinate 3,017,488, forward strand.
TGAAAATGCTGCTGTGAAACCTGACATATGGACATATGGAATAAGTCAGAGAGAGTTGCAACCTTGATTGAAGTGAGTGTTCCTAATGATGGCGGTCTGAAACAGACCAAATGTCAAGGTCTCATGTATGATATGAAAAGAAACTGGAATCTTAGGGAGATATCAATCATACCAGTTATCATAGGTGCCACAGGGCTTATGAAGAAAAACCTGAAGTCCTACCTAACTAATATTCCTGGTGAACCAAGTGCAAAAGAGATCCAGATAATTGCACTTAAGGGAACAGCGAGGATACTAAAAAGAGCTCTCGGTTGGTTTCAATAAAAAGCGGGGCAATGTTGGCAGCTGGTTTGGCTGCCCCATACCCAGCATTACAATCTTCAAAGGAAGAAAAAAAAAAGTGTAGATGTATTAATCAATTTGAAACAAGGAAATACAATATAGTTTTAAGGGTTATGAATGCTCTTTATGCAAGACATTTCGAAGCGTTATGCTTCTCATCAAAAGAGGAGGGTTGCTAGGTAACGAGATAAAAATGCGACGTCTAGCAACAGGCATATTAGGGATCTTAATGAGTTTGTATATATTGGATGGGAGGCAGAGTGGGATTATTAGATTATGTTATTTTGATATGTTAGAGAGGCGCTTTAGTAGGACTGAGCGATTATCGTGTTATTTGAGAGTTAGTCTTCCAGTTAATATGTAATATCTAAAAGGCTATATGGCTGTCTGTCTCCATATTTTCAAACTCTATCTCTGTCAAAACTAAAAGTCGCAGAGCGGCGCTGGGGGGGGGGCTCAAATGATTGGATTTTATATGGACCGTTTTTTATGGGTCTTTAGCCGGTTAAAATAGTTTTTAAGGGGTCAAAAATGGGGTCAACATTGAAAAAAATCGTTATACATTTTATACGTTCATTTTAGTATATTTTTAATCAGTTTATATGCGTCTCACGTTGACACAATGGTAACGTCATCATCTTTTAATGCAACAGTTTTGCTTTCGGTTTCGATTCTAGCTGATGGCACCAAATACTTTTTTGTAACTTTTGAAATCACGACTATATAATAGTATATACGAAATCTGGACAAATTAAAATGTTATAATAAAGAGTATTTTACGACCGGGCAAAGTCGGGTGTCCCCACCCCGGGCTAGTATTAAGTATTCCCAGAATACAACTTTGATGGAATCTTTCCAATAACTGCAGATGTCTTCTATATGTTGTCCAAGTCTCTGACGATATAACACAGTAGTGATAACGCATGTTTCATAAAGACAGAGCTTTGTTTTTGACGTGATTCCCCGATCTTATCACACACGTTCTCCAGTTTGTCAAAAGCAGAATCGGTAATTTGCCTGTTCTGTGATTTATCTTCGCATACTACCACGACATATTCGGTTGACAAGAAAGTTCTTGTGGTTTTTCAACTTTTAAATTCAGATGAATATATCTTCCATCCATCCATGGTCTTCGGTCCCTGGAGGGGCATAGGCCATCTACAACTTTGTAGATGCTTTTGTAACGAGGAGTTCTTTTTTTCAGGGTGGGGGTGGTGGCCCCCACGCCTAACCTTCCAAAAGGTACATACAGCGACTACATTTCCCAAATGGTCACCCATCTGGTACTGGCCAGGCTCAACGTTGCTTAACTTCAGTGATTTGGTGAGAACCGGTGTGTCAACGTGCTTGTGCCGTACACAAACAAAAATTTATTTATAAGCCTCATCAGAATCAATACACTTTTGCAAATGCAAAACAAATGTATTCATGCAAGTAACGTAAAAATCTTACGTTCTGGTGGCGATGAAGTCGCTGAAGTTGCTTGTGACATGGCTTAGGTTGTAAGCATTTCTCACGCAGAAAGTTTTCGAGATGCTTGAAAAAGTGATTATCGGTAAGTGAGAGGTTTGGAGAGTACGGCGCATGAGGCAGAGTTTCGTAGCCCAATTCCTTCAACTCTGCAGGGTCGGTTTGGCAATGTGCGGTTGTGGAGGAGAATTGGGCCTTTTCTGTTGACTACTGCTGAGTGTTGTTGTCGAAGTTTCTGATGCATTTCATCCATTTGCTGACAGTACTTCATCGCTGTAATAGTTCGCCTGCATTAAAAAAAACTGTAATGAATTAGACCGTCACCACCAAACAGTCAGCATGACCTTCTTTTGGTGCAACTATGGCTTCGGGAAGTGTCTTCGAGCTTCGTCAGCGTCTAACCACTGAGCTAAGCGTCCCCGGTTGTTGTAAAGAAACCATTTTTCATCTCAAGTCAGAACCCGGACGAGAAACGGGTCGTTCTTGTTGCGTGAAAAAGGGGAGATTACACTTCATAAGGCGTTTCTTTTGGTAGTGTTTCATTTCGTGAGGCATCCATTTATCCAGTTTTGTGTTTTTTCAATCACTCTCAAGTGGTTGAAAATCATCGTATACGTTACGTCTAATTCAGAAAGAAGTTCTCAAACAGTTGTGAGTCGATTGGCTTTGATTAAAGGTCTTAATTGACTGTTGTCACCATCCGATGGCCGACCATTATGCTTATTATTTTCAAAACTCTTTTTGCCGCCACGAATTTTTTTAAACCACTATCGTGCTGTGTGTCCAGTAGTGGTTCCTGGGTCAAACGCTTCGTTGATATTGCGAGCTTTTTTAGCAGCTTTTCGGCCTTGCTTGAATTTAAATTTCCATCTTGTATTCAACATTCTGAAAAGAAATTTAAACGATTAGATGGAGCGAAAAACACTATTTAAAATAATATATAAAGTAAAGGTAGAATAACGAAAACTTATTTGAGAATACATCATTTGAAATCAAAATCAAAAATCCTGCAAAAATTTTTTTATCAACTTAACATAAAAATATATCGGGCAGCGAATGCCTTTGTATCAAGTTTTTATCGACCTGACAAAAGCTTTTGATACCATCAATTGCAATGCATTCTGGAAGATTCTTGGGAAACTAGGCTGTCTTACTAGTTTTATGGAGATGCTTAAGTAGTTACACAATAATCTGAAAGCCCAAATTAACTTTAATGCGTCTCTGTCTGATCCAATATCAATTGACAACGATGTGAAAGAAGATGATACCCTTGACGCTACATTATCTCTCTATATATAAAAGTCAGATCAGTGTGCTTACTTGTGACGATGACACCGCTTTTCCGGTTTACTAGTTCCGGTTTCAAAATTCGTATTCTTACCTATTTCTCATAATAAAACGAAGAGGAAATTGTAAACGAAGAGAGAAAACAGCCGATGATTGGCATTGTCTCCTAATGAATTTTTTTGTTTGTTTTTTGTTTTTTTTTATTTTGGTGTGTATAGTTTTAGTAAGTTTTTAGTTAAAAAAAAATTCGATCGTAACTGTAATAAAAACAAATATGTCGGCTAGCATCTTTTTTTTTCATTCATAAAAATGCTGGTCATCATCATCATCATCATCATCATCATCATCATCATCATCATCATCATCATCATCCAGTCCGTCAGCCTTGACGATGACTAGTCGGGGCCTCAGTGCTTTATCCTTCGGTACAGGACTTTTCACTTTGGCTCCTAACTTACTTGCACAGTTTAGGTGTAGTATCTGTTGTGCGTCAGATAAACACCCTCTGAACCACGAATGCTCATTTCCAGTGGAGCGAACCCGCGATAACTGGGAGCAGAGGGGGCCGCAGCTTCTGGCCGAAAGTAATCTCAGTGAGGTAGATTAGACAGTCGCCCTATCGTGTCCGTAACTACGCCTTTTCTTTCTGGTTGAGGTTCCATAGCCTTTTAAGGAAAACTGCAAGGCAGCAGTAGGATTTGAAGTCAGAGTTCCCATCTCAGCCTTTTGCTGTGATAAGACCCACAAGGCAGTGGTGTTCGATTTTAGTGTTAGTTCCTCTAGTCTTCGCCCAACCAAGGACACCCACAAGACAGTGGGGTAGGGGTTGGTAGTGTGCCAGGGCGTGTCCAAACATCGGTGGGCCATAACGTAATACATGTGAAGTCCGCTACTACTCCGAGATCTCCTACAGGTTTAGCCTGGGACCGCAAGGCACCCAGTTACCGTATGTAGCCAACGTGGAGGCACTGTAGGAGTCTTGATGATGGAGAGGCTATGTACTGGCAGGAAAGACGTATGCATAGCTGCTCCCTTTTCACCGTGAGGTTATCCAGCGGTGTTAGCTGGAAGTGAGAAGGCATGCAAGCATGAACTTAACCCTAACCCTAACCCCAACACACTAGACGCATCACATCCGCCTGCCGGATTAAGAATCCAAATCCAGCAAAAATGCTGCTACAGTCATTGAAAAACTATCAGACTGTGTTCAGATTCTGTAGAATGAGGTTAATTTTTATTGAACTAAACTATGCAAAATCCCGTTTTTATATTAAAAGGGATGTCATAATATAAAATGAATCACCGATTATCTAGACCAAAAGCCACCCAAGGTTAAGGGCTAATAATGTTATTTTGTTAAACATTTGTGAACTATATCACTAGTGTCTGCAGAATAAAAATAATTACAGCAACTTGCGGGGCCTGTGGAAATTCATATGTAAAATATTGATGTTGGCATCCTATAGATGTTCAGTGTAAATGGAGACGCCCTGATATTATTGTAGCTCTTTTGTTAAAACTGCAAAAATATTTATCTAAGCTAGCACGGATGCCCGGCAAAGCCCAGTCGTAAAGTACGCTTAAATATGATATTTTAATTCTTGCAGATTTCGTATATATTATTATAGAGTTAATGTTCTATGGATGTTTATATGTTATAAAGTTGCGATTTCAAAAATAAAAAAAATATATCCATATGACTTGGGTGCTTGAATCGAAACTGAAATAAAAACATGATATATATATATATATATATATATATATATATATATATATATATATATATATATATAACTTGTGTTCCTTCAGCCATAATTGAAAGCGAAACTAAAACTTATCAAGAATTCTTGGTAAAATTATTTATTACAAGAAATTCCAGAAACTCCTAAAAAATAGAATAGTATTTTTCAGTACGCTAATTGATAGTATTACTTCTATCTATAATATAAATCTCACCTGTCTGTTTACATGTATGTATGTATGTATGTATGTCAACGTAAAACTTTCGACAGAGGCGACGGATTTTCACGCGATCGGTATCGCTTTAAAGCTCGACCATTCAGACGAAAAATATCGAAAAATTGGTCAGAAAACATTAATTCCTTTACCTTCAGCTGGGCACTTTTCTACAGGAGTGGTTGCTTTTTTCGCCGATATTTTCGAAAGTCATCCCCTCTTTTCGATTGACTAGCCTTAATTTAAACCTTCTCCATTTCCGGTTTGGCGATGGACGCAACTGCAAAGATGTAACGTCTATAATAAAAAGTAAAATCGTTAAATATTTTATGCTAATTTATTTAGATTTTAGATTTCATTTAGGGTAAAACTTTATTTAAGTATGATACTTAATATTTTTTCAGCCATGGGAGGGCGCTAAGAACCTGGTATTGACCCCCGGCGCACGGCTACTTCTTTTCGAGAAATGGATCCGTAGATCTTGTCAGGTCAGTTATTCTTGATGAGGGTTGGTCTAGTTATAAAGCATGTTTAGGAATTAAATAACGCATCTCTGCTTCTGACGTACATCCATGACAGGAATTGCTTTCTTAGAGTCTCACACAGTCAATATCATAGCTAGATATAACATATACTGACCCAACGAGTCACGGGTAATATATTTTCTATATAATTTTGCTGTGATGCTGGTGCGCGGTCTTAACAAGTTGTTTCGCCTGCATCAAAATATCAAGATTTCGAACCAATGTACCTGGAATAAATGTTGCTAAGCTCTGTATATTCTCTATCGTTCTGGTTATGGTAAATACTTGATTTATCTACCATCCGTGCATCATCTCCTGTAAAACAATCGCAGCAAGAACTCGTCTACAACCACACCAAAAATCCCCCTCTATCTCTCCCTCCCTCTCTCTTTCTCCGTCTATAAGATTTAACAAAATATACGTAAGTTACAGAAAAACGTTTAAATTTCCAGCATGAAGTTTCCTCGCGTTAGAAAAAAAAAAAAAATAAAATAATCTAACATATAAACGGCTATATGTTTGTATGTCTGTTCGTCTGTTTGTCTCCATATTTTCAAACTGTATCTCCTCCGAAACTAAATGCCACAGAGTGGCGCTAGGGGCTTCAAATGGTTTAATTTTTTTTTACCAGCTATTCTTTTATGGGTTTTTATCCGGTTAAAATAGATTTTAATAGATTTTAATAGATTTTAATAGATTTTAATGGGTCAAAATTGAAAAAAAAACTGTTATATATTTTGTACATACATCCTAGTCTATTTTTAATTTTTAATTTTTAACCAATTTATATGTGTGTCCCGTTGGTACAGTGGTAACGTCACCAGCTTTGAATGCTACAGTTTTGCTTCAGTTTCGATTCTAGCTGATGGCACCCAAATATATATATTTTTTTACTTTTGAAATCACGACTCTATAATAATATACACGAAATCTGTACAAATTAAAATATCTTATTTAAGCGTATTTTATGCCCGGCAAAGCCGAGTATCCCTCCCCATCCGCTAGTTATTCATAAATTAATGAGGTTAGGCAAAATATAGGTTAGCAAATGGAATGTAGATCAAATCAAGACAAAGTTGTTTTGTATGTTTGTGATTTAGGAAAATCAATAGGCAATTGTTAAAATGATAATCTCTCTCTCTCTCTCTTTCTCTTTCTCTCTCTGTATAAAAACAAAAAGAACTTCCATGAACAAAGTTTCTTTCCTGAACATACCATATGTGGGACAAGATACCCCGAGTTTACTTCCCAACAGACTATAACATGGTTATTTTCAAGTCTCATGTAAACAAATACTTGTCGGGCCTCTATCTTGGAAAAATCAAACCTTTTTCCGCCCACTGTTCCACAATTTTCGCGACCATAGTCAAACCAACGATACTTTTAACACCAATCCCCGAGTTGCCCCGGGCCTTGATAAACGGTTACAAGTCGATACAAAATTACTCTCTGAAGAGCGTAGTCGCTGATAGAACATTGAGCCGACCCTTTAGATTTTTCAAGCCAAATGGTTTCCAAATGCACCAGCCTTACTAACACCTAGTCTTGTTAGTATTTAAAAACTCCCCAGGAGACTAGGCACAAGGTGAAAGTCTGATGAAAATGTTTCTATGGAAAGAGCTGGATTCGAAATGGGCACACCTAAGTTTACAGCACTTAGCCCGTCGCAATACATTTCAGTGTTTCATTTATTAACGTCGTTTCCCTTTTCTGTTTAATAGCACGAATCATTTCTCCCTTTCTCTCCTCCCCTCTCTTCTAACCCCTTTCTCTCTCTCTCTTTCTCTCTCTCTCTCTCTCTCTCTCTCTTTCTCTCTCAGCTATCTACGTATTTGTCTTTCTTTCTGTCACTGTTTTTTTTAATTCAATCAATCTATTTTAGATTTTAATGGTACTCTTTTTTCTACACAGTGTATTCGTACACTGTAAATATGTACAGGATGGAACGATTAAATTGTCGCTCTAGAAAAGACGACATGATCCCATTTCCGTTTGATGAAAACCGGCTTTCGTTTTTATTGCAGACCGTCTACTAGTTCGCCAGTTGTGTACAAATCACAAGAGCGATAGGAGCCTTCTATCATGTCTGAAAGCGACACAATGTTCAGCGAGTGAGATCGGAGATGCACCGCTGTACAACTCATGCTCTCTATCGATCCAAGTTATGACAGCAGGACCATTGCCAGCACCTTTAAAATGCATCGCTGGATTGCCACGAATAACAGGGACGTGCTCAGGGTGATGAAAACAAAGTTTCCGGCCACGATTGTGGTCTTTGGTGTGCTTCCAAGTGAGGGTTACATGTTCGAAGTTGGCTTGAAAGTCAACGCCAAAGTGTACCTGGATGTGCTGAAGAGTGCGGTGATTCCCTGGTGCAAACAAGTGGCCGTTGGCAATTCCTGGGTGTGGCAGCCGGATTTGGCGCCAATCCACAATTCAAAGAAACCCAGGCTTGGCTTCAGAAGGAATGATACAATTTTGCACCCTTCTCTCACTGGTCTCCCTCCTCCCCTGACCTGAACCTGCTGGACTTCTTCGTTTGATCATACGTCGAGAACATCACCAACATGACCTCCCACAACACCAAAGATCGCCACCATTCGCCGAGTATTCGCCGAGCTCCAGCCGGCGTTTATGAAAAAGGCATGTACCCTAACCCGAACCTGTATCGAGGCGTTGATTAAAGCTGAAGGCGACTACATGTAATAAATGTCAGCTCTACTACATCATCAAGTTATCTGAATTGATTTTTTAAATAAAGTTTTTTAAAAAAACTGTACTTTGTTTATTTTAAGTTTACAATTTTATCCTGCAGTAACTCAGAAACTTCCTGGTCTTCCTTTCGCATCTAATATATAAACGGCTTTATGTCTGTCTGTCTGTCGGTCTCCATATTTTCAAACTCTATCTCCTCCGAAACTAAAAGTCGCAGAGCGGCGCTAAGGGCCTCAAATGATTGGATTTTTGTGAGCCGTTTTTTTATAGGATTTTTTTATAGGATTTTTAGCCGATTAAAATTGTTTTTTCAGGGGTCAAAAATGTGTCAAAAATGAAAAGATTTTTGTACATTCATTGTAGTTAATTTTAAATTTTCATTTTTAATCTCGTTATACACGTGTCACGTTAGTACAGTGGTAACGTCACCAGCTTTGTATGTTACGGGTTCGGTTTCGATTTCAGCTGATGACGTCTAAATACTTCCTCTTATTTCTACTTTTCAAATCACATCTCTTTAAATTAAACCTAAAAATACCCCAAGTACTTTATATATATATATATATATATATATATATATATATATATTTGTTTTTACATAAGAAGTAATGTATTGCTACATAGTCATAAACGTGTTTCGGTCAGCTAGTTTTTAGTAACTAAAGACCCCATCAGGCGGTCCAGCTTATATGAAAGCAAACTTTGCTTTGATCGAAACATGCTCATGACTGTGTAGCAGCACATTGCTTATGTAAAAACAAATGTAACTTGCTCCACTTCGGTATTGAGCACTCTTGTATTAACCTCGTTATACTTCACTGGTTACCTAAAAAAAAATAACAACCTCAAAATTATATATATGTGTGTGTGAGTGTGTGAACCTTTGAGCATTAAGTAAGTCTACACGAATAAATGTGTGTTAATTTATTGAACATACTTTTTTAAGTTCTTTTAGTTAATGTCGAATGAGCCAACTCTGAACAATGTCCGCTAGTACAAAAACCACAAATGTATTAGTGTAGCTTCGCGATAGGTTTATAAAATTTACATAAAGCTCTGCTTCGTATTGAACAATTTTTTAAAAATGTATTTAAACTTGATTAAATAATATACATGCAAGTATGTATGTGTGTGTATACAGGGTGTTCAATATTGAGATTGTCGGACTGACTTCCTCATCTTGGTTGTTATAGTCACAACATTTCGGCCGTTTTGCCCTCCGGCTTCATCAGGTGTTTTGTATCGAACTGGGGAACCGTTTGTTAGGAGTCTCGAACCCAACCCTTCATTATTATTATGGGGTACCGTGTTCGGACTCTAGCTAGGCTCTGGGACATAGTTGCTGATTCTCTGTTGTGAATGTTATTTTTCACTGCCTTCGTTCAGGATTGAACTCAGCACCTTTGGGTAACTGTAAGCTTTGATACAACGTCTAGGACCACTAGGACAATTCTTGGTTGGTTTTGTTAATGTTAAACCTATGTTGTTATTCAAGGTTTTCTCTCTCTATTAGAACGAACAAATTGAACGAAGGCAGTGAAAAGTAACATTCAAAACAGAGAATCAGCAACTACGTCCCAGAGCCTAGCTGGAGTCCGAACATGGTACCCCCGTAATAATAATAAAGGGTTGGGTTCGAGACTCCTAACAAACGGTTCCCCAGTTCGTTACACAACATCTGATGAAGGCCGGAGGGCAAAACGGCCGAAACGTTTTGACTATAACAACCAAGATGAGGAAGTCAGTCCGACAATCTCAATAAATGAAAACACCTCATCTCAAAAATACAGACAATTACTAGGGTGTTCAATATTTACTGTTATGATTTTCTATTATTATTGTTATTATTATTTATTTAGTGAATTTTTATGAATTTTTAAAAAAAATTTTCAGGTGTAGATGGATGAAGTTTTAGTTAAAGATTATTTTTGACAATTATAGCCCATCATTTAGCTGAACGAATTGCCATTGTAGAGCAAATTTGCAGAAGACATTGCAAAGACTTTAAATGTGAATCGAATGTTGGTGTGAAAATCACTAAAACGTTTCAGATCAACTTGTGAGATCAAGATATTTGATCTCACTTGGAGAGTAAAGTCTTAGCTTCCCACCATACCAATGTTTAGCATCTGAAAAGAAATTAAGTGATGAGCCAAAATCTCATCAAAACTATTCGCGACTCGTGTAGAGCATTCACCAAGTGTTTGCAGCAGATCAATGATGCACAGGGCGGTTACGTTAAATAAAGTTTGGATATTTTTAACTTAGTAATACGATTGTATATATTTACGTTTTCAGTGATTTATATTGCTTAATTTATTTAATAAATATAGACAGAAAACTGTAATGTAAATTATTGGACACTTTGTATACGTATAATGAATGTATATATATTGCATGTATATATGTGTAATATATGTATAAATGTATAAGGTATGTGTCTATAGTGTATGTATAATATACGTATGTATGTATAATTTATATATAATGTATACATAATATACCTATACTTTTTGTATGTAAAATGTGTGCACGCACGTAGTTCGCTAAAAGCTGTTGGCGTGTGACAGATATAACGAATACGTAATAAATTTATTACAATTCACATTGAGTTGATTTGACATTTGCAGTATTTTGAGTTGATTAAAGCTTGGATTAAAACGTGTCGAATTATACTTCAATCTATTCATCTGACTAATAAATCTTATGAATGTGTTAATGTGTGTGTATTTGTGTGTGTATATATATATATATATATATATATATATGTATATATATATGTGTGTGTGTGTGAGTATATACGTGTATCAATGTATGTGTGACTATGTGTATGTGTGCATATATGTGTATGTACGTGCGTGTATGTGTGTATATATGTGTATGTGTGTATATCTGTGTATGAATATGCGTGTATGTGTATATATGTGTATGTGTGTATACGTGTATATATGTGTGTGTGTTCATGTATGTGTGAATATGTGTGTATGTATATATGTGTATGTGTCTATATGCGTGTGTTCATCTGCGTGTTCGTGTATGTATGTAGGTGTGAGCATGTATGTATGTGCATGTGCGTATGTGCATGTGTGTTCATGTGTGTGTATGTTTTGCGTATGAGTGTATTTGTGTGTATATATGTGTATGTACGTGTGTGTATGTGAGTATATAGTGTATTAATGTATGTGTGACTATGTGTATGTGTGTATATATATGTATGTACGTGTGTGTATGTGTGTATATATGTGTATGTGTGTATATGTATGTATGAATATGCGTGTATGTGTATATATGTGTATGTGTATATATGCGTATATATGTGTGTGTGTTCATGTATGTGTGAATGTGTGTGTATGTTTGTATATATGTGTATGTGTCTATATGCGTGTGTTCATTTGCGTGTTCGTGTATGTGTGTAGGTGTGAGCATGTATGTATGTGCATGTGCGTATGTGCATGTGTGTTCATGTGTGTGTATGATTGCGTATGAGTGTATTTGTGTGCATGAATGTAAAAACGCATCTGTGAGAGTGTGTATGTGCGTACGAAAAAGTAAGTTACGTCTGTTTCATTACAAGAAAGGCTAACTGACCCAAATTAACCGTCTTGAACTTAATTTATATCTCAAAATAGATGATAATTTGGATGACAATATATATATATATATATATATATATATATATATATATATATATATATATATATATATATATAATTCAATGACTGCGTGCGTAAAGGAGTAGGGAGACATTAATAACACTGATAAAAATATTGTATCATGTTCATGGTAAAGAAATACGTAAAAATAATCACCATTCAATCCTGCGCTTTTTTAAATGTTTTGTTGTTATATTAAAATGTCCATCGTAAACACGCACACACACACGCACACACACACATATAATATTATATTAACACATACGCAAATAAATAGATGTGTATATATATATATATATATATATATATATATATATATATATATATATATATATACGACGAATCCTATAGTTGGATGAAACGCAGAATATTCAGTGTAGCTTAATCGCCATATATATTTTATAAATTACTAACTAGCTCTACCTACGTATTGAGCACTTTTGAAGTAAATACTTAAAGTTTACGCATAAATCTATACCTTCGTATATTAAATTTATGCGAATAAATGAAGTAGTTATATATATATATATATATATATATATATATATATATATATATATATATATATATATATATATATATATATATATAAATTCTTGGTACAGCAAAATGGAAGGAGAAATTTCAGAGGGAACATAATTTAATTTAAATCAAAAAGATCAAAGAAACAACAAAAAAAAAACGGGCAGGTAGAATTGTTAAAATTTCCTTAAGGCCTTATCGTCTGACCCTCTAAGAGGAAACGTCAGAATGATAAATTAAAAGCTAAGAATCGAATGAGGAAAGAGGGAAATTGGTTTCAGTTGGAAAACCAGTGAGACAAAAAAAATATATATATATATATATATAATTCTCACTGTTCAGGTGGTTTTAAATCAGTAAATATTTCCAACTGATGTTTCAAAATCAAAAAAAAAAAAAAATATATATATATATACAAACATGTTTATATGCCTGTGTAAACATAATTTTTTATATCCTGATGTATATATATATATATATATATATATATATATATATATATATATATATATATATATATATATATATATATAATAAATTTTGCAAGCAAAATCCGATGCCGTATTTTGCCAATTTCTACCCTCTGATGAGAAGGAAAGTATTTCTTCGAAACTCCGCGGATTAAGGACTATTCACTTATCAAGTGTTTCCTTTTCAAATTAAATATGTTTTTAACTCATTAAGTGTTTCTTAACATGTCTTATTAACTATTTGCTTCAAATGAATATGTATCTTTACACGCAATTATATTTAAATGTTTACGCACACATATATATATGATGCGCATTTAAAAAAATTCGAAAAAGCAAGTTGATTCAACGATTGAAGGAGATTATATGATTTACTGACAAAATAAGTATCAGAAGAAAGGCCTAAAAATATTATTTATATTGTTTTCAAGGTTAAAAAAGTTCTAAGATTATTATATATATATATATATATATATATATATATATATATATATATATATATATATCGCTAATATATATATATATATATATATATATATATATATATATATATATATATATATATATATATATATATATTAGCGATCATCAATTATTTCAAAACAAGTCCCAGATGTACATCATCCTGAATAGAGTATGATAGGTCGATTCTAACATACCACGCACTAGGCGCGTTGGTTGTCGTCGTCGTACAAGGCGTTAACCATGATGAAACAACGTTTTATGCTGCCTAGCATATAGCGTTTAACCATGGACGTACATTTTCATTTCAAAACAAATCTACCAAACACACATGTCAGTACATGTTTATGAATGCATATTCACCGACATTTTAGGCGCGCGTCTTACGCCAGAATTTTCCTTTTTAATTCATTTTAATGCAAGTATCATGAAGACGTGTTCGTGCGACGCTTTCGACGAAGATAGAGA
>NC_136502.1:3041356-3046356 GCF_053919585.1 Euprymna scolopes
ATTCTTATCATCATTATTTATATCATTTTTATTTCATTATTTATATCATTATTATTATTATTTATATCATTATTATATCGTTTTTATATCATTATTTATATCATGATGTATATCATTTTCATACCATTATTTATATCATTTTTATATCAGTATTTATCATATCATTTTTTATATATCATTTTTATATCATATTTATCATATCATTTTTATATATCATTTTTATATCACTATTTATATAATTTTTATATCATTATTTATATAATTTTTATTATAATTATTTATATCATTTTGATATCATTATTTATATCATTATTATTATTATCATTATTTATATCATTATTATATCATTATTTATATCATTTTTATATCATTATTTATATCATTATTTATGTCATTTTCATATCATTATTTATATCATTATTTATATCATTATTATTATCATTATTCATAATATTATGTATATCATTATTTATATCATTATTTATATCATTATTATTATCATTATTATTATCATTATTTATTTTATTTCATATCATTATTTATATCATTTTTATATCATTATCTATATAATTTTTATATCATTATTTATATCATTATTTATATTATTATTATTAATCATTATTTATATTATTTTGTATCATAATTTATATCATCTTTATATCATTATTTATGTCATCATTTATATTTTTATATCATTATTTATATCATTATTTATATTATTATTTATATCTTTATTTATATCATTTTTATTTTATTTTTATATCATTATTTATATCATTATTTATATCATTTTATGTCATTAATTATATCACTTTATTTCATTGTTTATACACATGCACATACGCACGCTCGCGCAAACACATGCACAAATATATATATATATATATATATATATATATATATTCATAAGTTTTAGTTTCCGTTTCGATTCAAACTGATGCACCCAAGTCATATTGATATATTTCTGAAATTGCGATTTCCAAATATATAAAAATCGATAGAATATTAACTTTATAATAATATCCACGAAATCTGCAAGAATTAAAATATCATATTTAAGCGTACTTTAACATTAGCCTTTTCATTTACAATATTTGAAATAACGACCCCCCCACCGTCTCTAGTTCCGGTAAATTTAATTGGCTGCATACGTTTATTAGATTTGGGAATATCGAAATAAGGCATTTTCGAACGGTTAAAAACAGCTTTCACGAACTTAAGATGGCGTTATCCAACAACAGACAATCAGATAATTTAACAAGATCGACTTTTTCTAAATAAACTTCAGTTAAGATTAGTTTATATTTACAGTTAAACAAAAGAGTCTGATTAAAACCTTGTGAAAGTAATCATTTTGAAACGGATTAAAAAGAGGGAAGTGCTTCTACCTTGAACTAAGCAAATCTACTTTGTTAAAACTGACCCTACCGAAAAACAAAACTTTGCACTTTGGAATATTTTTACCTAAGAAAACATACTTATTAAAAGATTTAACGGTTAGAAAGATCAAGCGAGTGTTAAATTGTTTTTAATAAATATTGCTATTTATTTAATTTTTTTCAAGTTTATTTTTAATAGCAATATTTATTAAAACCAATTTCACACTCGTCTGATGTTTCTAATAGTTCAATCTTTTAATATTATTATCGAATGTTTCAAACAGTGAATTTCCTTCTATTATACATGCGTTCGACAGACGCCAAAAAGCTGTAATTTGACATAAACATCATTTTGACTTAACTACAAGACCTTTAATCATGCCAGGGCTTACCATCTCTATGGCAAATAAAAGGAAGTAAATGAAAGAAAAAAAAAAAGAAAAGAAGATAAAAATACACCACGTGGTCGAGAAGAGAAGCAAAGCTTCACTGGGGAAGATGGACGTGTGAATAGGAGGGCGAGAGAGCGCTGATTCGTGCCAGTGGAAATATAATGAAATGCATTGTTTTGGAAAAAACATGAATGTAAGAATTTCATTTGTACTTACAGAAGTCCGAATCGGATTTTTATTTCTTATCTATTTTCTTTGTTTGTATCTGTGCGACTGTACTAGACAACGCGTAGGTGTGAGAGGTCTGAACTGTAACAACATAGTTAGAAAGTAACCGCCACGTTACACGTATAAAGTTGCATCAAATTGGACATCATAGCAAAAAAGTAGTCCATATTCTATATAAGTACAAAAACATATCTAGATGATAGAATGATGAAATTGTCGCCCTAGAAAAGACGACATGATTCCATTTCCGCTTGATAAAAAACAGGTTGTTTTTTTTTGTTTTTTTTTTGCAGACAATCTACTAGTTCGCCAGTTCTGTACAATCCCCAAGAACAATAGGAGTCTTTTATCATGTCTGAAAGTGACACAATGTTCAACGAGCGAGATCAGAGATGTACAACTAATACTCTCTACTGATCTAATGACAACAGGACCATTGCCAGCACCCTCAATATGCAATTCTGGACAATTCAACGCTTGAGGGCATAGCTCAACAAAGTTTTCAACCATGGTTATGGTCTTTGGTGTGGTTTCAAGTGAGGGCCACATCGTGCCACCTTACATGTTCGAAGTTGGCTTGAAAGTCAACACCAAAGTGTACCTGGATGTGCTGAAGAGTGTGATGATTCCTGGTGCAATCAGTTGGTTGCCGGTAGACCCTCGCCAATATGTCCAAAGAACCCAGGCTTGGCTTGGCTTCAGAAAGTGTGCTACGACTTTGTATCTTCGCTCACTGGCCCCACTCTTCCTCCGACATGAACCCACTGGACTATTTCGTTTGGTTATACGTCGAGAACATCACCAACATGACCTCCAACAACATCAAAGCCAGCCTGATCGCCGCCATCCACCGAGTATTCACTGAGCTCTCGCCGGCGCTTGTGGAAAAGGCATACTCCCAGTATGATGCGGTGATTGAAGCTGAAGGTGGCTACATTGAATAGATGTCAGCTCTACTACACAATCAAGTTACCTCAAATGATTTTTTCAATTAAAGTTTGAAAATAAAGTTGCAATGTTGTTTTCTTTAGGGCGAGAAATTTTTCGTTCCACCCTATAAATTATTGCAATAAATCAGGATTGTGTAGAAATTAGAATTAGGTGCTCCTTGCTTTTTACAGGCTTGAAACAAAACATGTCATGGCTGCCTTTGTGCGATGGTTACGACCGTTGTTAAGACATACAGTGCCACCTAGTGACTATTGGTAAACCATGGATGACAGTTCCTGTCATTCAATGACAGTACTCGACAATTAAAGACAGGTGATATGCATGCCTGTTCCAGCTCGGCCCGTATCTGTAAAGAACTTACAGTAACCACCTGAAAATCACTCTCAATTACTGTCATAACCCCAAGTGACCAACAGTGTCCGCCAATGGATGACAGTGCCACACTATTTATGACAGTGCACAAATATTGAATAATCATTTCATTTCAGAATAGTCCAATGGGTCTCGGTACTAGTCTTAATCAATAGTGACCGACATCGCCAAACACAAGTAACCGCACAAAAACGACAATGGCCACCAGTGCTCGCCATTGAATACAGACAATTTCATTGCGAAGCAGTCTTATAGAGACTGAAAACTAGTCATTGCCGACAGTGAACGCCGAGAACCGACAACGACAGTTGGAAAAGCAGTCAGTATTCAGTAAATGCAAGTAACCGCCTCAAACATAAATAAACGCCACAGGTAATTAATGACAACGAATCATTGATGCCAATGGCCACCAATGTCCGAAAATTAAAGATAGAAGATTTCAGTTTGGTACAGTCCAATGGAGGACGACATTGATCATGGCCTTTAGTGACTGCCAATTTCAAAGGCAGATAGTGTTTACCAGTAACCGCCAGTTCCCATAAGTAATTTCCCTAAACCAACGCTAATCGCACATAACCCCTAGTGCTGCCAATGACAGCCAGTGGCACTGCCAGACAATGCCCGACAATGAAAGCCAGTTGATTTCATTTTGCCATGGGCGCCACTGTCCACTACTTCCCAGGACTGACAACCGTAGTTAAATTTGTTTTCAGGGGGTTCTTTGCTGAATATGGTCTATACAAATCCTTGCCATAAAACGGCAGTACACGAGTCCTGTTAGTGTACACACACACACACACACACACACACACACACACACACACACACACACACACACACACACACATATATATATATTAGTGTGACAAGAAAGTTCTTGCGGTTTTTAACTTTTAAATTCAGATGAACATATCTCGGCTCAAACAAAACTTTATTGCTCGAAATAAGCACCATCAGCACCAACACATTTTTGCAAACGCAAAACAAATGTATTTATGCCATTAACGTAAAATCTTGCGTTCTGATGACGATGAAGGTGCTGAAGGTGCTTTTGATGTCGCTAAGATTTTTAAGCATTATGGTTTTTAAAGTATTTCTCACACAGAAAGTTGTTGAGGTGCTTGAAAACGTGGTAGTCAGTAGGTGTGTGATCTGGAGAGTATGGCAGATGAAGCAGGATTTTGTGATCTAATTCATTCAACTTCTGCAGGGTCTGTTTAGCAACGTGCGATGAGGCATTCTCGTGGAGGAGAATTGGGCCTTTTCTGTTGACTAATGCTGGGTGTTGTTGTTGAAGTTTCTGATGCATTTCATTCCTTTGTTGAAAGTACTTCTCCGCCGTAACGATTTCAATAAACTGTAAATGATGAGACCGATCGCAAACCACCGAACAATCAATATGACCTTCTTTTGGTGAAACTCTGACTTCGGGAAGTGTGATGAAGCTTCGTCGGCGTCTAATCAGTGAGTTGAACGTCGCTGGTTGTCGTAAAGAATACACTTCTCAATGCAAGTCACAACCCGGTCGAGAAACGGGTCGTTCTGGTTGCATAAAAGAAGAAAAGATTACACTTCAAAACGGTGTTTCTTTTGGTTGTCGTTCAATTTTGAGGCATCCATTTACTAAATATTTTGTCTTTCCAATCTCTCTACAGTGGTTGGAAATCGTCGTATACGT
>NC_136502.1:3053856-3081356 GCF_053919585.1 Euprymna scolopes
AAACAACAATTATTTCTAAAAAAACATAATAATTTCCAAAAACAATATAATAATTTTTAAGAACAACATAATTATTTCTAAAAAAGAACAACATAATAATTTCAAAAAACATCATAATAATTTCTAAAAAAAACAAAAAACATGACATTTTTAAAAACAAAATAATCATTTCTAAAAAAGACAACATAATAATTTCAAAAGACAACATAATAATTTCTAAAAAAAAACAACATAATAATTAAAAAAAACAATTATTTTTAACAAAACAACATAATAATTTAAAAAACCAATATAATAATTTCTAAAAACATAATAATTTCAAAAGACAACATAATAACTTCTAAAAAAAAACCAACATAATAATTTAAAAAAAAACAACAATTATTTCTAAAAAAACAACAACATAATAATTTAAAAAACAACATAATTTTTAAAAACTTCGTTAGAAACAAAAACAACTCTGACAAAATCTTCGTTAAAACGAATAAAACTAGAATTTTATGAAATAGATAAACAAATGTATGTCAAACTTGTCACAGAAAACATCACAGAAAAAACTGTTAAAAATACAAGTGAATTCATACTACATCGATATAATAAATGTTGAAAGTAAACATTCATCAATAAACTAAAAATTAGCAACAAAGACAGTAAATTAAACCAGCGAAATGTACATCTTATTTAAAGATCATACACCTAGTTTTAACAATAACCCATGCAATCGCTTAATTAATATGACCAAACTTAAAATAGTTAGAATTAGTTTAACAATCCTTTCTAGAATAAACAAATAAAGAAAAGAACTGGAATTAAACCAATAAGTAATTGCTTGGTTTAAAGTATCGAAATGCACCTTCCTGTAATCTGACATCATGGACTTCTAGAAAAAACTGGGTGACTCTAAATAGAGCCAGAGCCAAAGTAGGCAAAACAAAAGACAATCTCCACACGTAAGGCCTAGAAACCTCACCTTTATGTCCATGTGGAGAGGTACAAACGATGCACTACCTTAGGGAAAACTGCCAATTGGGCCCTCATTGCTCAAACCAAGACCTTAAGGAGGCAAACAGCACCGCCATGCGATGGGTTAATTTCTATTGCGATAAGATATGATATGATGATCCATCCATATATGAAAAACTTTTCAACACTGCCCTGGAGTTTGTCGAGATATATATCGATGTATCGAAAGATAAAATCTGCACCATAAAAAAAATGTAGAAGATCAGTATTAATCAATAACAACAACCAATGTGTTAAAACAAAAAATACGAACTCTTTTGATCTCGTCATGGGCTACTTAGATTCTGCAGCCATCGGACCTTGAAGAATTATTCATTCTATATACCCTCACACGCATATTTATAAATATATAGATATAGGTCTATGTAGGGATGATGGATTAGCTATAATAGACCCTAATAGAGTCCAACAGGAAAAATAATACACATAGAAATGAAAAACAGAGAGGCCTAAAAGTAGAAATAGCCTCAAACATAAAAAACAACTAATTTCTTAAAATTAAAAAAACTGATGAGACATACTTAAAAAATAATCCAATATACGGCAACCCAAAGCCAACCATCCCCGATTAACTATATAAACAGATTCCTGTATCTATTAAGAGCAAATTTAGCAGAAATTGTAGCAGCAAAAATGTCTTTAGGAAAGCAAGCACCATCTACAATACAGCTCTAAGATATAGTGGACACCATAATATCGAAATCAAATACAAAAAACACCAGTAGTTATAACAGACAAAAAGAAATATAATTTGAGAAACGCCGCCCTATAACTAAATGGTAGAAATGAAATGGCAAAAAAATCTTAAATCTTATCGAAAAACAATTCCCGTTAACAAACCCCTTACATAAAATCTTTAATACAAACAACATAAAACTATCCTAGAGTTGTTGTGAAAACTTAGAGATGATAAGTAAATCACATGATAGAAAGGTTAAATAATAAAAAAGAAATTAATTGAAAAGGTAATCAACATGACAACAAAATTAACACAAAGAACAAAAGTGTATTAGAAATAGTAATGACACAAACGGAGAAATAAAAACAATAGCAGACAGTTTGTCCACTACAAAATAAATATCTAACCAAAAGCATTGTTTACCAAGCCACAATATTTGGCAAAGAAAATCTGGATAACAAAAATATTACGCAGGAACGACCCCGCTAGATTTTTAAAGTAGATATTGCGCTAAAGAAGTGCATTCAAAAACGAAAAATGCCGAATAAAAGCATTGATTGATGAGGGATTTTTTAATGGCGTTTGTTGCTCATATAGAAACTCAAAATCTCTGTACTTGATTGATTCGAGATGGCTATCGCAACATCTTTTTTCAAGTGTCCTTCTTCCATCTTCTCCATTTTTTCATTCCACTCAATTTTCATGGCTTTTATGTCAAAAGAAACATTCCTGAATGCTTTAAACTCAGACAACTTACCAGTTTTCTCCAACAAGCTAAAAGACTTGTATGGAAGCAGTTTCTTGGAAGAGGCCTCTAATTTGTCCATTCCTCGTATCCTCAGTTCATAGTTAATACTTAACATATCCTCAGTTCATAGTTAATACTTAGCATATTCTCATTTAATAGTTAATACTTAACATATCCTCATTTAATAGTTAATACTTAACATATCCTCATTTAATAATTAATACTTAACATATCCCGCTGACCTCTCCTCGCCAAGATTAGGCACTGCTTCTGTTCAACAGCTGCAAATCTTCATCAGATGCTGAAGCAAATTTGAATGTGATTGAGTCACAACGAGCTTCAGAAATAAAGCCCAAAATCTTTCCTCACTGTGTAGGAAATCCCTCTGATATATATATATATATATATATATATATATATATATATATATATATATATATATATATATATATAATTAAAGTAGATCAGTGGGAGCTAAACGAAAGTGGACAACAGTCGATAGTGGAGTGGAAAGCAATATGGCAGGCTAGCACATGTAGAAACTTAGACGATCCATGTAAACTATGTTTGAATGAGAAATTAGCCATCCTAAACTTTAAAGGACCCCCAAATTTATTAAACTGCATGAGAGAAATAACAAACGTATGTGTACACTTTACCTTAGGATAACAATATACACGCACAAAAAACGTCAATAAATAATAACAACATCAACAACAAAAATTATAATCATATTATAATAATAAATAAACAAATACACAAATAAATACACTAATATATAATAATATGTAAGTGAAAAATATCCAAATTAAAATTAGGTTACTTGCCAACCCAAAGAAAAAAGAAACCTGATCCCAGTCAAAAAGACAAAGAAACAGGTAAATTAGAGGTCAAATTACCCCTGCTTGATAAACGCGCACCCATAAGCTAGGATGAATGAGTGTGTAAATAACAAAGAATCAAATTAGCTGACTAGCAAACAGTATCACCTATATATATATATATATATATATATATATATATATATATATATATATATAGTATTACTGTTTCGCTGTTTCGCAGCTCATCAGTGTGGCTAGACAAGCAACTACCTCAAACCAGGATCGAAACCCGATCGCCCAAACGACAGTCGAGCTTCTAACCGTTGCGCTATACGGCTGCTGATATGCGGGCAGTGAATTAATAATGTTTTTACATTATCCAAATACATAAGCTCAATTTGTTTACACAAAGAGCATCGCTTCATACGCTAATGGTAATTTGTATATCACTTCCCAAATGCTCAACCTAAAATAGGGAGCATTATATATACGTATCAACATCAATTCCATGCAATAGCCGGACGAATCCTCGCGAGAATGAATCACGGAAAATTCTATGCAGCTTAATTGGCATATGTTTTGGAAACTTGCTGCAAAATGTACTATATATATATATTATTTTTTTTTTAGAGATAGCACGTTAAAAGGAATAGAGAAACAAGTAATTACTCATTAATGTTGGCTTATTATTGGTAACAGCTTGCGTTCAATTGTTTCAGCTCCTGGCATACAGGTATATAACAGTTTATCAACTATAATTTTGCACAACTGGGCTTCATCAGAGCGTTACTTTAACAATATTCAAAACTCGAACTTAGTGATATCGTAATATGGCAAATAAGCTGCACAAAATAATATCAAATGTGAACGTTTCTGTGTTTCATGCAATATAGCATCATTTTGATATCTCATCATTATTTTGATATCTCATCATTATTTTGATATATCATCATTTTGATATCTCATCATTTTGATATCTCATCAAAATAATGATGAGATATCAAAATGATGATATCTCATCATTTTGATATCTCATCATTATTTTGATATCTCATCATTTTGATATCTCATCATTTTGATCTCATCATCATTTTGATATCTCATCATTTTGATATCTCATCATTTTGATATCTCATCATCATTTTCATATCTCATCATTATTTTGATATCTCATCATTTTGATATCTCATCATTTTGATCTCATCATCATTTTGATATCTCATCATTTTGATATCTCATCATTATTTTGATATCTCATCATTTTGATATCTCATCATTTTGATATCTCATCATTATTTTGATATCTCATCATTTTGATCTCATCATCATTTTGATATCTCATCATTTTGATATCTCATCATTTTGATCTCATCATCATTTTGATATCTCATCATTTTGATATCTCATCATTTTGATCTCATCATTTTCATATCTCATCATTATTTTGATATCTCATCATTTTGATATCTCATCATTTTGATATCTCATCATCATTTTGATATCTCATCATTTTGATATCTCATCATTTTGATCTCATCATTTTCATATCTCATCATTATTTTGATATCTCATCATTTTGATCTCATCATCATTTTGATATCTCATCATTATTTTGTAACGTTGCAGAAATAAACGAACAAAGGAAATAAATAAAAATCCAGGTCGGTATTTTTTCTTTTATAACAAATATTTTTATTAACGTTACTTTCCCGTCTCAACACCACTTAAAAGTCTCTCGCCATCGGTCTATCTCACCCAGTGTACATTTTTCCCTCCAACCGCACGCCGGCCACAGCCGGCCCATTCTCGTTCTCGGCTTTACACGTCCATTTTCTTCGACGTCGACTTTCTTTCTCCCCCAAGCACATGATGTTCTTTTTCTCATTTTCTTATCGCGCCAACTCGCGCACTCTTCCTAATTTGCATATGCGCATTTTTCGGCTACTGCTGCTGCTTATCTCTTCGCAAGCCAGCCATCCTTCGCTGCTGCTGATATTTTCTCATGCGCTCATATGCACCGTGTTACAATCGCTAAACTCCATCATATTTTCATAGGATTGTTAATGTGTGTGCATACTGTTATATAGCGGTCTATATAATGTGTGTATTTATATTTACGTGTTCATACGTGTCATCTACGTATGTTTGTATGTCCGTCTGTATCGACTCTAGGCTGTTGCGTGTATGTACGTGTCGATATGTGTGATCCTCTGTATAATGTATATGCATGTTATATATATATATATATATATATATATATATATATATATATATATATATATATATATATTACTGTGTCTCTGTGATCGTTCAGTGTGTATCACATCTAAGTTTATATATGTTCATCAAGTGAATGTTGAGTGTAGGCGGATGTATATACTAGTGATGGGACAGTTCCACTATTTTTCACGATTCCGATACAATAACCGATTCCGAGCTAAATTCCCGATTCCGATACAATTCCCGATTCCGATACAATTCCCGATTCCGATTCTTTATAAATATCTATATATTTAACTATAAGATTGTTATTCCCACTGATTTTTGTAAAAACACGTAAAATATGCAGATGTTTTCCTACACGTCAAAATACACTTGTGGAAAGGGATCCATCGATTTTAGCTTTACTGATAATTTAAAATCAATAAATATTCATTATTTTATCATTATTACCAGCAATGGAAGATTTTACTTTAAACAAAATCAAATAAAAATAAAGAAGACAATTAAAAGAATCGTTTTTGGCGTCGGAAAATAGGCATCATTTTTTCCGATTCCCGATTCCGATTAATCCTTCCAACACTAGTATATATATGAAATAAACAGTTCACCAACCGCGGACAATAATATGCAAGGACAGTTCTTTGCCGGGACGGTTAACATCTTTTTTAGAAGGCTCGTAGCTTGTTTAACTGGATCCCTCTTTTGGGATCTCTAAAACTGCAAAAATATTTCCTCCTTAGGACACTAAACGCTAGATGATAATTTATATAAAATTGATTCCTTGAATGCTACCCGACTTGCGATTGCAGTTGTCACTTTCTTGGTCTCTACATCTTGCTATATTGTTCACCGCTAATAATTCCATGAACATCAGCGACTAAATCCCTCACCTGCTAACAAACTCGACCTCCTTATGACTGACTAACGTGTATGTATAAAAAACTATGCTTTTTTGTTCGACTTTCTCTGACGTCATCTGTTATCTTAAATCAAGTTTTGTTTGATTATCTACATTTAAAATTGATCCACCATCCATGATATCAAATTTCATTACGACTCAAATTAATTCTTTTATTCTCCAACATTACTTTTTGTTATCGAAACATTTTCTGTTAATATTTCCTGTTTGATAATATCATTACTATACAACAAACTATACAACAACAACAACAACAACAACAACAACAACAACAACAACAACAACAATCGCTCAGGTAACTTGACGATGCCCAGGTGTGCTAATAATACAACACCGCCACCACTCCACACATTGGAAAGCAGGACAACTAACCTTCCAACTACATACAGAACCTTGGTAGTCCCAAATGGCTACCCATCTGTTACTGTCCAGGTTCAGCGTTGCTTAACTTCGGTGATCTAACGAGAACCGGTGTGTCAACATTATTGTGACGTATAACTGTGCATAAATATACATGTTTATGTCTTCATTAATATGCTATATATATACATATATATATATATATATATATATATATATATATATATATATATATATACATATATATATATATATATATATATATATATATATATATATATATATATATATATATATATACTAGCAAAAGTACGCGTCGTTGACTGGGTTCAAAAACAGCCTACACAAAATGGACTCTGGTTTATGAAAGTATCATAGGTTATGAAAAGGAAGGGTTGTAAAGAGATAGCTTCGAATTTGGGGGTATCAAAACCAAAGCAAAATATAATGAAAGTAAAAATAAAATAGATAAACTCCATAATTTATTATACCATACCTGTTCACACTGAAACACTTATCACAATATTCTGTGGATCTATATTAAAAAACCTTGTTAAACTTTGTGACATATTTCCATTCTATGGAGGTCATGGGCGAACGAACACTCCATAATTTTATTATACCATATTTCTTCAAACTGAAACATAATTATCAAAGTATACTTACGAAGAGAGATATGAAAAGTCTTTATTAAAGTTTGTGCATATTTCCATTCTATGGAGGCCAGGCGCGAACGCGACCCCACAATTTTATTATACCATCCATGTTTAAGTTATAACATACTTATCAAAGTATTCTTATGTACATCTATATAAAAAACATTTGTAAACGTTTTTTTTATTTTTTTATTTTGTATTTCCATATTTTGTGGGCCAGGTGCGTACGCAGACCCCACAATTTTAATGAATCACCATTCTACCAGATCAAATATACTCATTCCTGTGTCTCGATACATCTTCTATCATTATATGCAATCAGTTTTTTAAAATAGTCAACCATATAGGAGCCTATTCGTGACCAGACATACAGACAGACGTATATATATATATATATATATATATATATATATATATATATATATTCTTATAATTATATATAAATCCTTATATAATAAGCTCAATGTAATTACAGAACAATATAGAGAATAAATGACAAAAAGTTATATTCCAAAATTCATTATGTTGACCATCTTATAATTTATTTCTTAAATTCAGTTGACTTATACAAGTCAACTGAATTTAAGGAATAAATTATAAGATGGTCAACATCATGAATTTTTGAATATAACTTTTTATCATTTATTCCTCTCGCTCTCTCTCTCTCTCTCTCTCTCTCTCTCTCTATATATATATATATATATATATATATATAGCATGAATATATACATGTGTGTGTGTCTGTTTGTATGTGTGCGTGTGTCTGTTTGTATAATAGCTGTTACTGGTACAGCAACATTGCTTCCATCAAAGCCTTCATCAGATCATAACTTTTGTGTTCATGCTTGGTTTATGGACCGAAGCATCATTACCACAAGCCAAGAGCCGTATCCCACGATCGATACTACCAGTCCGTGCAGCCATCAAACAATGACAATCTCTGTCTATTTTTACTTTTTACACAAAGATATTTTAAAACTATTTTCTTTCTTTAATGAAATGATACGCTCATGGTATCGGCATCTTTATTGGCAATTTCATATCTTGGAAACCTCCATAACAATCTCCAATACTTCATTGCATCGCCACGTGGAGTCTATTAAACCTTGCTCACATCTATTGAATATGTTTCAGCCTGACTTTGTGTCGATCGGATGCAGTTAATCCTCAAGTATTTAGATTAATTCATGTTCTTATTTACTTGCCTCCCCACAAGGGCAGAGTTAGACCGCCCCCTTAACTAAGACACTCTGTCAGATCTCCATTACTGACGATGGCTACGATATTGTCCCATTGATTACTGTACACGCAATAACCCTTATCCCCGAGTGGCCTCTGGGCCTTGATTAGTGGTGACTTCCATGTAAAAAAGAAAAAAAATAGGTCGGGTTTTAATGTGGGGAAAATCCAGCTCCGCAGAAAGGAGCACTGTGAACAAAACTAAAAATTGTCTCAGTCATGAAGGATTTCTCCTCGATTGACCGAGAAAACAAAAAGTGAAATGAAGTATCAGAACTGATGTTAGTAAGGTATCGTACGCTGCTTTTATAAAGAAACTAATTTTTTAATCTCCATGTATTTGAGGACACGTCATGTTATTTCTCTGTCGTTTTTTTACCTTCCTACTTTGCCCATGCGCACTATTCAGTTTGTCGGCTGCAGCTGCAGC
This sequence comes from Euprymna scolopes, assembly GCF_053919585.1. Classification (NCBI taxonomy): domain Eukaryota; kingdom Metazoa; phylum Mollusca; class Cephalopoda; order Sepiida; family Sepiolidae; genus Euprymna; species Euprymna scolopes. The sequence goes on from NC_136502.1 coordinate 3,062,958, forward strand.
AATGTGCATGATTTCCTTAAGTTAATGAATTTCTTCCGAAATCATTTTCTTTTGGTTTACTGTGGATTCTTTGGATCAACAAAATTGTGGATGGAAATTTACTCCTGCTCTTCTACGTGTCATATTGTCCATCATTTATTCTGATTTTGCAGTTTATTTCAGCTTCCGTTTTCGGCAAGTTATTGTGGACGGTTGCTCGTTCTTCACTACTGAATCGCGAGTCACACAGCATCAAGAACGTTACGTCTACAACTTAATACTTATAAAACTCTGTTGATCGTCTGTGCGATTTTATTGTAAAAAAAATCGTCGGATACAATATCGTAACTAATACATAAGTGTTTACATACACTATTATCTGATATTAAATGTTTTAGCTGATGGCACTCAAGTTCATTTTTATCTTTTTTTAATTTTTAAAATCACTATTATATAGGTGGTACAATATAATAATAATAGGAAATTGGCGTTATAATACTAAATACGAAATCTGTATGAATTAAAATATCATATTTAAGCAGATTTTACGACGGGCAACGCCGGGTACCGTGATAGTAATTTATATTTCTCATTAAATCTAGATGTCAGAAGTTTTAAAACTACGTTCATCAAGGAGTAAAACCATTTTTTTATACACTTTTAGATGAGGCGCTCTATTTTTGCAACTTTTAAAGTGGCACCACATAAATTGTAACTTATGTTGTAACTTTTATTTTGTAACTGATTATGGTGGGACAATTTTGTAATTGATTATGGTGGGACAATTTTGTAACTGATTATGGTGGGACAATATTGTAACTGATTATGGTGGGACAATTTTGTGACTGATTATGGTGGGACAATATTGTAACTGATTATGGTGGGACAATTTTGTAACTGATTATGGTGGGACAATTTTGTAACTGATTATGGTGGGACAATATTATAACTGATTAGGGTGGGACAATTTTGTGACTGATTATGGTGGGACAATATTGTAACTGATTATGGTGGGACAATTTTGTGACTGATTATGGTGGGACAATATTGTAACTGATTATGGTGGGACAATTTTGTGAATGATTATGGTGGGACAATTTTGTGACTGATTATGGTGGGACAATTTTGTGACTGATTATGGTGGGACAATATTGTAACTGATTATGGTGGGACAATTTTGTGACTGATTATGGTGGGACAATATTGTGACTGATTATGGTGGGACAATTTTGTAACTGATTATGGTGGGACAATTTTGTGACTGATTATGGTGGGACAATATTGTAACTGATTATGGTGGGACAATTTTGTGACTGATTATGGTGGGACAATTTTGTGACTGATTATGGTGGGACAATTTTGTGACTGATTATGGTGGGACAATTTTGTGACTGATTATGGTGGGACAATTTTGTGACTGATTATGGTGGGACAATTTTGTGACTGATTATAGTGGGACAATTTTGTAACTGATTATAGTGGGACAATATTGTGACTGATTATGGTGGGACAATATTGTGACTGATTATGGTGGGACAATTTTGTAACTGATTATGGTGGGACAATTTTGTGATTGATTATGGTGGGACAATTTTGTGACTGATTATGGTGGGACAATTTTGTGACTGATTATGGTGGGACAATTTTGTGACTGATTATGGTGGGACAATATTGTGACTGATTATGGTGGGACAATTTTGTGACTGATTATGGTGGGAAAATTTTGTGACTGATTATTGTTGGACAATATTGTGACTGATTATGGTGGGACAATATTGTAACTGATTATGGTGGGACAATTTTGTGACTGATTATGGTGGGACAATTTTGTGACTGATTATGGTGGGACAATATTGTGACTGATTATGGTGGGACAATTTTGTGACTGACTATGGTGGGACAATATTGTGACTGATTATGGTGGGACAATTTTGTGACTGATTATGGTGGGACAATATTGTAACTGATTATGGTGGGACAATATTGTGACTGATTATGGTGGGACAATTTTGTGACTGATTATGGTGGGACAATTTTGTGACTGATTATGGTGGGACAATTTTGTGACTGATTATGGTGGGACAATATTGTGACTGATTATGGTTGGACAATATTGTAACTGATTATGGTGGGACAATTTTGTGACTGATTATGGTGGGACAATATTGTGACTGATTATGGTGGGACAATATTGTGACTGATTATGGTGGGACAATATTGTAACTGATTTTGGTGGGACAATATAGTAACTGATTATGGAATCACTACTGACCACGGTGAAGAGAAAACTCAGATGGTATGGGCACGTAACACGCTGAACAGGACTTGCAAATAATATCCTGAAGAGCCCAGGGGAAAAAAAGATGGGGCCGACAGAAGTAGTGAACTGACAACATTCTTGATTGAATAGGGAACAGATACGATGTTACCCAGACACTCGCTCACAACCGAATGAATTCGAACCAGGTGACCCACCGTTCATCTTCTATGCAGAGCCCCTACGGTTTTGAGGAGGGGTTATTGAATCAGTAAATGTAACTCACCAGGTCGTCATCATCAGAGATGGCTTACTGATATTAACTGGTGGTGATCCCAAGAAACTGAGTGACAACAAGTCTTTCGAAATTTTTAGTTCTCCCACCTCTTTCTCTAATCTTCGCAAACGACTTTGTAACACAAAAGTTACCATTGATTTCTCGTTGGCAACGATCGTTGGTTTTCATTGGGATTTTGTGGTAATAAAGCCCCCTAAGGTCCCAGTTCTTTCTCCACTGATCCAGTGAAGATGTGCTTAGTGCTCACTCGTCTCGGTATTACACCATTGAATAAGGTGTAACACCTGTTACCCTCCTCTGGTATTCCATAGGTTACCATACAGGAGATAGATGATGCTCCTCAATCGTGGTGAAGCCAATCTATTAAAAACAAAAAAAAAATAGAGAGAGAGAGAGTCCGTTAGCCATGTAAGGCAATCTTCCACTGATGACGTCACATTTACTTTCAAATAAACTTCTGGTGATGACGTCATATTAACTAGCAAATGATAAATTTCTAGTGATGACGTCACGTCCAGTCACAAATCATATGCTAGTGGCGATGTTTACTAGCAAATAATAAACTCCGGTCAATAACTGATTTTTCCATCACATTTCAGCCAAGCAGTCTTTGTTTTTAATAGTTTTCCAAGAGAATGAAAACTTCAAAATGAGAGCTAGCTTTTTGACCTATTCTTTTTTTTAGCTAGCAGACACCTTATTCCTTTGCGATTCATTAGTTGCATTTTATTAATTCATTAGCATGACCCGTGGAAATTCCGCGAGAGAAATATAGTTAATCGATGTTTTGATGAAGCTGATATTTTCCAGATAACCCAAAATTAGTTTTCTTTTAACACATAACACATATGAGTTTCTTAACATTTTTATGAAAATAGTGTCTATTGTATTTTAAATATAAAACAGATCCAAATAAGATAAATTAATAAATACTAATAAATACTCAGAAAGTAATATTGTGCTACATAGTTCAATACAAATAATAAAATCATATTGTGAGTGACAATCTTTAATTTATTTATTCAGTTCAGAACCTGTTGGCAGACAATGGTCTTCTTTTTGTCTAATGGCGTCACTGATAATGTTCTTTTTCTTTCATTGTTTCGTAACTTTTCGCTAACTTTTTTATTTAATGGAGAACCGCTGCACGTCGAAATAACTACGAATCTCTGGCTCACACCAACACAATGATTATATATTATTATAATGATGTTGGAAAATGAGGTTAGATATACGGGGAGTTAACTCTGATATTGTCCACCTGCGATGTTAGATTAATCTTTTTTGACGCCATTTTCGCAGATTTGGTTTGTTTTGAAGCAGTTTGGCCGTCAAAAATTGTATTTAGTGTTTCTGAAAGCGTAACGTACGAACTAACCAAGGTAAGAACAAGGCGAATATTATATAGATTAATTAAAGTGGTGTAATGAAAGAAACATTTAATTATACAAGAATAATGTCATAACAGATCAGTCACCGTTTATGGGTGGAATTAAAGTAGAATTTATAATCACTGTGAAACGAATAGGGGACGGGTATGTGGCAGAATGAGGAAGCTCCCTTTTGGGAGAGCTGGAAGCTTTTGCATTAATCAACTTTGTGCCAGGCTGGTTTTGTACTTGTGGGGAGATGTGCAGATACAGAGAAAGGCAGATATTTCAAAATGTTGGGCCTGCCAACTCCACAGTTTGACAGGTGACTTGTACGACCAAGATTGTTTATGTAATAAGATTGGCAGTTGTTTATAAAACTGTTACGTATGCAGCTCTCTCGTTCTCTTTCTTTCTCTCTCTCTCTCTCTCTCTCTCTCTCTCTCTTTCTCTCTTTCACTCCCTTTCTCTCTCTTTCAGTGAAGAAAGAGAAGAATTGTATTATAAAAGACAGCCAAAGCTTCTACATTTTTATAGGCAAACGCGTAGCAGTTTGGCTGCGAAACAGTCGACGACGCACACATCGGGTCAATTTTTATATGCTTTTCCAGTGTCAAATAAAATAATCGTATCTTTATAAAAAATGTGTTTGCTCACTGTTTTGTACAAACGGTTCTATTTCAGCAATCGACGAATGCTGCCCATAAAGACGAACAGGCCCACACCAGGCGACGCACAGCCATAACGACGACGTCGTATCAACCCCTTGATGTAAGGGGATGTGCCCATTGTTTCCACTATGGTTAGGATGTTGTATTGTGAAGTTTATAGCGTGTGTATGAAACTTGTGTGTATGAAACTTGTGTGTATGAAACTTGTGTGTATGAAACTTGTGTCGTCTAGTGTTTATAAATGTTCGTTGTGTGTGTTCTCTCTCTGGCTCTTACTTTTACTTTCAGTTTATATATCAAAACCTTTGTTACAGGTCGATTCCATTGTTTATTGTTTATAAAATTGAATTTCTAAATCTATTTTATTACATGAATATTTCTATCACAGACATTCGTAAATTTAAGTTAAATTCTTCCGATAGATTTTAGCATACCTACTTTACCTAAATCTTCCTTTCTTTCAAAACATTCTCTGTGCATATTATTTTCTACATAACAGTAAACAAATCAATAATAATAATCATTCAGACCTTTTGCATTATCCGCCAGAACATAAAACAAATACTACGCTTCGATTATGGCTAAAAGGCCCAAGATAACAAAGACACAGGGAGCTGGTTTTATGCCAGGACGGTACAATCTTCCAGAAACTTTTTTCATAACACGGACTTCCCAAGAAACACTTTCCGAGAAACGATCGGTTATGGGAATGTCTTATATAATATCAATTTAATGAAAGGTTTAAAAAGTAGATAACTTCTATATAACAGAAAAACTTTATTTGTTTATATCTTTTTCTTATATTGTTCTAACTGGAAATGGGGCATCCGGTAGGATGTCAGGCATTCATCCGCTATCTCATATCTTCCAATCGAGAGAGCTTTTAAAATATTTTAACCGTCCCTTTAAGTGCAATTATTTATATCTCTCTTGCACTTGATTCATCGGGTATATTTGCTATGTAGTTTTTTTTTCATGAATCCGGTTGCTCCTATAATTACTGGAATGGTGGAGATCTTCCTAAGATTCCAGTTTCTTTTCATGTCGTAGTCATTTATTTCAATACGGACCAGTCTCAACAATGCTTAACTTCGTTGATATAATGTAAACTTGTGTGTCAGGGTTAGGGTTATATCGCATATACCGCATGACTGCATTTATTCTCCGTCAAATTATGGATTCACTAGTGAAACATCCGAATTAATGTCAGTTTTTCTTTGTTTATTCAGGCATTATATCCGGTCGTTCTGCATAGCGCCGCTCCCGTGGGTCAATGGGTAGAATTACCGACTGTCAGTGCGATGGTCCTAGGTTCAATCCTCGGCTTGGAAGGGGTGCTGGTCTGGTCCCACTGATGTGGTGCGGCGGGTCAGTGCTGACTACTAAATATATTTTAAGCCCCCCCCCCCGCCTTTGGGTAGAGCACTGTCGTAAATAATCTCACCCGCTACTTAATTGGCTGAAAAATGCGAGGCTTGCTGTTTGTTTACAAACAGGCGGTTTGAGCACTGTAAAAATGGTGGACAAGTGTTTGTATGAAATGGACATTTGCCGAGATTATTTCGGAGCGCCGCTCCCTTGGGTCGATAGGTAGAACTGCCGAGTGTCAGCACGATGGTCCTTGGCTCAATCCTCGGCTTGGAAGAGGTGCTGGTCTGGCCGCACTGATTAGTTGTGGTGCGGCGGGACAGTGCTGTATATGAATGACTATAATATATATATATATATATATATATATATATATATATATATATTATAGTCATTCATATACATATATGAATGACTATAATATATATATATATATATATATATATATATATATATATATATATATATATATATATATATATATATATATATTATAGTCATTCATATACAGCACTGTTGGTCACCATTTTATAAATTCATTCGGTTTTTCTTTTTTCAAAACAAGTGCTGTATGTGGATAACTAAAATATATATATATATATATATATATATATATATATATATATTAGTTATCCACATACAGCACTTGTTTTGAAAAAAGAAAAACCGAATGAATGGTGACCAACGTTTCGTCCCTATTGCAGGGGACATTCTCAGGGTATTAAAAGGAAAAATACAGGAGAAGAAAACAATCATAGACCATACGTAAATGAAAAGGAAACAGTGTTATAATCCTACCCATATCGGGAAGGAAACTATGTGTGTGTATGGAAAAGTTGGGTTGTTCAATGTCTCTCTCTCTCTCTCTCTCTCTCTCTCTCTCTATATATATATATATATATATATATATATATATATATATATATATATATATACTTTTAAAAATACGTTATTTAAATACCTATGCAGACTTTTTCTCTTTCTCTCTCTAATCACATTGATTTTGTTTAAATTATTTAAGGAAAAACGGGTTGGGATAATAGTATTAATTAACCAGGATATGTCTTTATATTTTGTTCTTTGATTATTATTTTCCCTATACTAGGGGCTTAATGGTAGAAGCCCTTTCTTTGCGTAATACTATTAGTGTTTAACGATTTCCAACAAGCATACATAGGTGAGACACAACGTAAATTGAAACTAAGACTTTACGAACACAGAAGAGATATAAGGAATGGTAACTCCCTAAATGCACTCTTTTGCCATTGTGCAGAACACGATCATTCATTTAATTTAGATCATGCGAAAATTATAAAATACGTGATTGATAGAGCCAAAAGAAGACTTTTAGTCAGCACTTATATTAAACACTTATCAGAGAGGCGGTAGCACTCTCTATATAGGGATGGCCCGTACACGCCTATATACGCCTACAAAACAAAACTATCCAAATCTCAACTAAAATCAACTTATAAGTTTCAAAAAGCACATATTCTTACAGAGAAGTGTCTTACGAATCCAGCGAGTGTCAGAACGTCGGTTAAAATGTCAAAAGAGAGCAGAAAAAAGGGTACAAAAATGGCCAATTGTTCTTCTTTCTTCTTTCTTCTTCTTTCTTCTTCTTTCTTCTTTCTTTTGAGACGATGTATCTCGGTGTACAAACGGTCTCTGACAACAGTTCAAGCATCAATCGACTGCTCTTTACACGGAGAAGTTCAGTGACCCATCGCTTTTTAGCTAACTCCATAATTAAATAAGATTACGTGTAATAACAAGTTTTAAACACTATATACCCAATGTAGACAGACCACTTCGAACACGGAACTTCTCTCAAAAGGGACAGCTCCAAATAATACACCGGATGCTCACAGACGTTCCAGTTTGCCAGTGGCGTATATTTCTTGGACACTGGATATTTGAGGTGAACGTTAAGGTTTTTTCTTTAAACAGTAACCCACCAGCGTTAATGAAACCACGAAATCTTTATCTCAGTTGATCAAAATTGTTATAAGAGTAACCTATCAGCAAGTACGATGTCAAAAAACAATGTTATAAAAACAAATAATTCTTCAGATTTTGGACTGTAAAATATGTACAAAATGTCCATGCTGTGACCAGGATTCGAACCTAAGTTAGCACGGCCACAACGTGGGGTCCTAACCTCTAGACGATCACGGCTAACACTGACGTCTGTCGCTCTTGGCAGAAAGACACATGACTACTGTCAAACCATTGAAAAATAAGGAGGAAACTTGAAATTCTCACGCATGCGCAAAAATGCACTATAGCAACCATTGTTAAATGCAGCTGAATCTCTTCGCTCGTTAAGAAAAGTAGATTAGACCAGTTCTTCTAAGAACTCACCAAACGCCAAAGGAAATAAGTTAAATTAACCGCAAAAGAAACTGCAAGAAAGTCAAGAAAAATTTAATAGTGAAGGTGTGAACATTTTAGAACTTTATAATACTCTAACTGTTTTATCAGAGAGGCAGTAGCACTCTTTATGTAATATAGAACCGATGGAGGACCAAGAGGCAACTCCTAAGGCCCAAAACCCAAAGACCTAAAACCCAGCAGGAAGCGACCTGCTACTAATGGAGGCGGCAATGAGCCACCTCCTAAAAAAGACAATACTATCATGAATGTAAGTTTAAAAATAAGACTGTAAGTAAAAATACTAATTAACAAGAATAAAAAAGAATTGGAAATGCAAAAGGATATAGGGATGGTATGCCAAAAAGTATACAAACAAGATAGCTATGAATGGCTAGGCACATGGAAATAGAATTGCATCCAAAGTATAGCCCTATAGCTTTTTACAACTGTAATGATGGCACGGAATGAAGATTGGAGAAAAGCTATAGACTTTGGATGCAATTCTATTTCCATGTGCCTAGCCATTTTTTATTCTTGTACTATTACAATTCAAGGTATAAATTATAAGATGGTCAACAACATGAATTTTGGAATATAGTTTTTCTGTCATTTATTCTATATATATATATATATATATATATATATATATATATATATATATATATATATATATATATATATATATAAAGCCAAAACAATACGGAGGAAGACCGTAAAAGATGAAGTAAAAAAGAAAAACAAACAGATGTGTCTAACCTTTATTTGACTATCATTCTTCACTTCAATTATTTATTACCAAGTTGCTGGTGTGTCCGGTGTATGTAAAGTCCGTGGGTGGTGTGGATCTTTGATTAATTTCGAGAGAAAGGTACCTCTCTTTTTCAAAATAGAAGACAAAAGTTTTGTCTTTTCCGGTCTTCCTCCGCATTGTTTTTGGCTTAAAAAAATATATATATATATTTCTTACCAACAATGCTTCAAGCAAACTACTACCCACTCTTATATATATATATATATATATATATATATATATATATATATATATATATATATATATATATATATATATAGGCTGTCCACAAAGTGTTTTTACAAATTGAGTTTATGAGATATTTGAACCAGATTCATTGTATTTTAATAAGTGCTTATTAAAGCACTCTTTAATCAATTTTATTGCACGATGAACACAAAAAGGGCAATAGATTATTTGCCATGTTCGCTGTGGCATAGATCCATCATTGGTGCCTTAACGAACTTTGCTTAAGATAAAAAATATTCCTTAGTTTGTTACACAATATCGTTTACATAAGCGCTTAAAAAGAAGTCTAATAGAGGGATATCTCGCGAACGTGGTAGCCGTGAAAGTGGCCCATCCCTTCCATCGGTCTGGAAATGTTTGATTGAGGAATTGGCGAACATGCTGTTCCGTAATGTGGTGGAGCACTATCTTGTTGCAAATAATGTAGGTCATTCGGTTGTGGTGCCAGCATCTAATCAGAAAGTCAACGTAAACATATGCAGTAATTGTTGCCTCTTGAAGTTGATTTAATTGTTTTTTTTTTTTTTTTTTTTTTTTTTTTATTATTACATTTTCACCCCAAACAAGGCACATTGTCACTTTGGTGTAGGGGGCTACTATCAGGGGAAACATCTACTGGGGTACTATGTAGGGATTAGGGCAGCGAGATGTTGGTTCACGTTGCACTTGAACTTATGCATGTCAGTACAGTTGGGGAAGCAGTGACCCGGAATGGAATTCCAAAGTCTAGCAGTTCTGGGGAAGAAACTACTGGAGTAGAAGGATCTTTTACATCTAGGGATCTCTACAGTGTGGGGGTGGGATTTTGCAGCTTGTCGGGTCTGTCGAGGGTGTTCACGTCGTGGGGGCACAAGTGCTTGCAGTTCTTCAGAGCATTCACCATTATAATACTTGTAGAACAGGCAGAGGGATGCAACGTTTCGACGATGGGACAGAGGCTGGAGTTTTGATGCCAGTTTAGGGCCTATCAGATTTGCGACTCTCTTTTGAACCCTGTCAAGGAGCGAGAGACTAGTAGCCGATGCACCGGCCCAAATATGACAGCAATACACCATACATGGGCGAATAGTGGCCTTATAGAGGTACAGGATACTTTCGGGTGTTAGAAGTTTTCTAGCACGGTAGAGAGAGCCCACCTTCCTTGCAGCGGCCCTGGCAATGCCCTCGATGTAACTGTTCCAACTCATGTTTCCAGTGAACGTTAGGCCAAGGAGCTTGAGAGACGTACTCTCAGATAAAGAGTCGTTGGCCATTGCTATAGGTGGTAGAGAAGGTTTCTTGTAATTATTGAATGAAACCAGTTTTGTCTTGGTGGCATTGAACGTGACCATCCATTTTTGTCCCCATTCCACTACTGATTGGAGGTCATCCTCTAGTGTTTCTGCCATTACTTTAGATATATGTTCGTTTGTTTTCCTGTCGTGCCTGCTATAGAGTGTGGTGTCATCAGCATATATCCCCATCTCGGAGGCAATTTTATCGGGAGGTCATTTATTAATATTAGGAACCTGTTAAAGAAAAATGGATCAATTATTTCGATCAAACATGATTCCTCGTCACACATTCACGTTTGGACTATCCTAACGAACCCCCTTTATCTCATGAGGATGTTCTGAACTCCAGATTTTTACAGTGTGTCAGTTTAATTTCTCTGAAACATCAAAAGTTGCCTCATCACTAAAACAAACTCGCTTGGGGAATGTTTCTGTCACGGAAATGCATCCCTTCAGCAAACTCTCTTTGTTTTGGTTTTTGTCATTTTAGTCGAGAGCATATAAAAGTTGCACTTAGTCAGCGTATAATTATAAGTTCTTGAGGGGAACATTGTGCACTCTTAAACATGGTAGATGCAACTGTCTGGCCTTCGCAGGAGAACGAGTAACTGCTTGTGAAAAACGATCAATGTTTTCCTCAGATGTTCTCGGTCGCTCGCTCCTTTCTTTATCCAATAACTGCCCTGTCTCCATAAATTTTGCGTGTCATGCATCAATAGAAAGGCTGGATGACGGATCTTTTCTAAGTTCTGCACTTTCGTTGAGTCTGAACATCCGATTTTGTTTCAATAAACTACGACACACAATTTGTGCTTTTTTTCTTGATGAGTGGCCATTTTATCGGGATTCTATGAATTAGTTTTATTCCATCTGCAACACAAACGATTTTTGTAAAAAGAAAAAAAAAACTTTAATAAACGTATATTAAAATATAACAAATCTGTTAATAAAATCCCATAAATTGCGCGCGCACGTGTGCATGCGTAAATATGTGTGTATGTATGCGTGGATGTGGATGTGTGTGTGCATGCGTAAATATGTATGTATATATGCGTGTGTTTGTGTAAAAAGTTGATACGAAAAACACGTAAATGTTTTTTTTTTATCCTTTTTCTTATTTGTTCCAGAATACAAAATGCCTCTTTAATATTTGGACAAAAAATTGATAATTTATTTTGTGTTCCTGTAAGTATAAAAATTTATAGGAAAAAAATATAAAAAATTATATATTTTTTATATTAATTTTTATACATATATTGTATTATATATTAGCAGGGAGGCCCGACGTTCCCCTGGATTGAATGAGGATAAACGAATGTTTCACACGCCATATTTTATTATCATGGGAATCCGTGAAATCGACAATTTTCCAATCAAAACAATTAATTGGCTGCTCTAGTTGGGGTCCCACCACGATGCATCAAGAGGAAGCGTCACATGCCTCGCTGCAGTGACTTAGTTCACAATACATTGTAGGTTACATTGCACTGTAGAGAATCTACTATTGATTTTATGAAATTATTTTTATATTATTGGTTGAATTAAAGTTTAAAATGCAAAATTCAAGTATCATAGGTCAATTGTGTTCTCGACAGAAACATTCACTTCCAACGCCCTCCTTTTTTTTCACAGTGATCACCACTTATCAAGGCCCGGAAGCCACTCAGGGATAAGGGTTATTGCAAGTACATTACGTTAGTGTGGAGATTTGATGAAGTGTTTATTAAGGGGGCGGTTCATTAGGAATTTGTCAACATTGGACTTGAAGACATCCAAGTTGCAGGCAGACGGAACAGAGTTCCACAGGCGTGCAGTTCTAAGAAAGAAGCTTTGTTCATGGAATCCGCGTTTTGATTTAGGCACAGATATAGAGTGGGGGAAATTTTTCACAGTGGATTCAGCTAGACGGGTGTTTTTCGTGAAAGATCATATGAAATTATCTGCTGTTGATTTTCTGCCTGTGCGGTATTAAAACAAATGCATTTGTAACGTTAGGCTATATAATGCGTTAAATTAAAACAAAATTGCCTGTTCCTCTTTTCAATAATTTTTTTCAATTATCGGTTATCAATTTTTATCGAAAACAAATCTAATAGCATTGTCAGACACATAAAGTATATTTGTGGGATTTTTTTTTTTAAATCGGCTCAGCCATTTAGGAGTACGAGAGTACATTAAACACTTTAAAGCCAAATAACAAGGCGAATTTTTTTAACCTTTATAAAATAAACGAATGTTCATTTTTAAAGAGAGAGAGATATTTCGGAAGATTGAAACCGCTATCTTGAGACAATTCTCACCTGGAACCGTAGAGATTCAACGTCTCTATCATCTGCGCCAATCCTACCCAAAGCTGGCCAGAGGCTTACTTAGCCAAAACGTGATGAGACGACTACAACTACGGAAGGCAGTAATTGCGGTGGATGCAGTCAAGAGATTCAGAGTTCCTATCCGTCGCGGTTACTACCTGACGAATGCCAGAGGAATAGTTGGTCGAAACGTCGTGAAACAACTAAAAAAAAGATGAGGATAATGATCCTCAATAAATAAAATTAATAAAAAAACAATACTCATCTCAATAATGAATTTCAATTAAATAATATATAAGCATTCTACTTAATCTAAGTTTAATTGACCTGTTTATAGAAAAGTATGGTGATATGTAATTCTTGAGCAACTCGCCTATTTTCCTCTAAATTTGAATTCGTATTGTCTACCCCTTTTGCTAATATTCGACGCTAGGCGGAACTTTGTTAGTATGACTATTTGAAAAGTATACTAAAAAGAATAGCGTCGGCATTTTTTTTCTTGCAAAAGAACACGTGGGCAGACATTGATTAAAAATTGGAGAATGCGTTTATTTTGAGGAAAATAGCAAGTAAATCACAAACCACAAATTGACAACAATTAAAAGAATTCTCTTAGAGCAAACAATTGATAATATTTATGTTGAATGTATTATTTGGATTCATCGGACTATTGTTCTCATCTTGAGTGTGATTTTCATAACGGTTCGGTCGATGTAGCCTTCGATCTACTTCAGGTGTATCTTGTCAAACTCGGGAATGTTTGTGTCGAACTCGGAAATTTAGACGGTTAGAGTACTTGGAAAAATCAATTGTAAAAGTGATATTCTCCTGACGGTTAAAGGTTCAATCCTCAGTGTAGGCAACCGAAAAATACAATTGCAAATTACTTAGGACCTCTATCCAATCATAGCTGACGGAACAATAGCATGCTACCCCCATAAAGTAAATAAAGGGTTCCACTTGAAATTCAGTCCAAATTCCCGATTATTCGAATAAATAGTATATTTAGAAATCATTTTGGAACAGAAGTGTTTAAACGTTTATTTTTTTACTATGAAAATTAATTTGTATCTTTTGTGCATATTAATTAAAATGTGAACAAACTAACAGACATATATAGATATATATTTAACAACAACAACAACAACAACAACAATATATATATATATATATATATATATATATATATATATATATACGTCTGTATTTACGACCGGGCAACGCCGGGTGGCCTTATATATATATATATATATATATATATATATATATATATCAGGCCACCCGGCGTTGCCCGGTCGTAAATACACTTAAATATTATGTTTGAATTTATGCAGATTTCATATTTATTATTATAGTGTTAATTCTCCATTGATTATTATATTCTACCCAATCTATATAAATTATACAACTCAATAATAAATAAACTCAATATAAATTATAAAACTCAAATGACCTTGTAATGGGTGTTGTAACCAAACATCCGTTTTACGACTTCCGGTTGCGCATGCGTACATAAACATAAACCCATAACGTAATACGGAAATGAACGATGTAAAAAAAGTAGAAAGTGTAAACTAGAAAGTGTATTTGGATAATTTTAACGCGAAAAAAAAATTGGGACGTTGAAAAGTACACAGTAAAACAATACATTGATTATTTATTTGTAACGCAAATTAAAAAAAACGTTTACAAATAAATAATCAATGCGACAATAAAATGTATTATTTTACTGCGTACGTTTTCAGCGTCCTAATGTTTTAAATTATCCAAATAAACAATTGTTAATACTTTTTGCATTTTTTACATAGTTCATTTCTGTATTACGTTTAAGTTATTTAACGCAATATTCTTACAAATAAATCTACTTTAACTCGTTGACAATCATAAGAGCATTTTACAACGGTGATTTACCCACCGCCTACCTTCTTTTTTAATTTATTCTCTATTTTTTAATACACCTTTCTTAAAAAACATTCATACCTTTTCTTCTACACTACCAACATAAATTAATAACCACGAAAATGTTTTTTTTAATTGCGTTACAAATAAATAATCAACGCGACAATAAAACGTATTGTTTTACTGTGTACGTTTTCGGCGCCCCAATTATTTCTTTGCGTTTAAATTAAAAGATCTATCAAAATTTGAATTTAACTTTAAGTATTATGGTATCTGTTCAATGAACATTTACCTATAAGTATGGCAAACCACTTAAAATTCAATGGCTGCAAGTTTGTTTTGTTTTTTGTTTTTTCAAAAATAAATAATAATGAAGAGAACGACTCATAGAAATCTATCTATATTCATTTTTTTCATTACAATATACTTTCATAGAAATTGTTCTGTTATGTCACAAAAACTATTTTCTTTACGTCACAAGTGTCACGCTCATACATTAATTCCATAGTTAATATAACATACTGACCCAACGGGTCACGGGTAGTCTAGTATATAATAATGATTTTAAAAGTAAAGAAAAAAATGACTTCTGTGCCATCTGCTAGAATCGAAACCAAAACATATAGCGCCCCTGCCTCATCCGTTAGTGCATGACCTAAATCCATACCCACAGAAAAACTGCAAAACATAACGTTCTTTAACTTATAACTTTTAATTAGCGCATGCCCAGAAAAAAACCGTATGATAGACGTGTGCCAGACCAAGAGTAATGTTCATTTTTCAATTTAAACATTTTGCATCTATTTCAGAGAGGAGATCGGTAGAGAATTTTTGCACACACCGACAAGGTTACCCATATATCATATATATATATATATATATATATATATATATATATATATATATATATATATATATTTGTGTGTGTGTGTGTGTGTTTGTGTGTGCAAACAAATCGACGGAGGCATTTGAACGATGTCAAAACATCGTTAATTCATTACCCACACTTGAGGTAGTTGCCTGTCTAGCCGCACTGATGAACTGTGAAAAAGCGAAAGAGTACTGTATGTGGATGACAATATATATATATGTATGTGTGTGTGTGTGTGTGTGTGTGTGTGTGTGTGTGTGTGTGTGTGTGTGTGTGTATTTCTGTGTGTTAGAACGTTTTCATCTTACATTCTACACAATTATGCAGATTGTAGAAACTATGCATCAATAGAATTTAGCATTAATAATGAAATGAAAACAATCATTCAATAAAACACCATAAAAATGAAAAGAAAACATACAAATTAGTTAACCTTTAAGAAGTCATTTGCATATCCATGAGCATATTACAAAGTTAGTTTCAATAATTTTTAATTAGAAAAAGTAGGATTTCAATACCAATGTAAGAACGAGAAATTAAACTTATATGTATATATAGGAGCTGTGATACAGCGAAAGAGTACTGTATGTGGATGACTTTATATATATATATAAATATAAATATATATATATATATATATATATATATTTATATATCCGTAAATAAAGAAAGAAAATGACGATATAAAACTATATCCTAACATATATAGATTTATTCATTTATTTAATAAGGGTATACATCAATCAATTAAGGGTGTTAGGTAAGTAAGAACTCTTTATACAATGGTATTTCTAAGCCTAATGCTTCTCATCACAAGAGAAGATGCTAGCTAACAATAGGGATGCGACGTCTAGTGATAGGAGCAACATAAAATATTGAAGCTGATTGGGACAACTAAATTGATCTCAGATTTTAGGGGGGGTCGCAGTGATATTGTTATTAAAAGTCTATTTTTTTAATTGAAAAACTATTAAAACAAACGTTTTCATATTACATGGATATGCGAGCGACTTAATAAAGGTAAACTAATCTGCATATTTCTTTGAAAAAACTACATTTCATTAATTAATTCTTCATTTTTTTTTATAGCTTCTTATGAGATGATTAGCTTGATTTAATTATTGCATTCAGTTCCATTTATGCGTATTTCTCAATTTTTTTTTTTTTTTTTTACTCCAGTAAGTTTTAAGAGGTCAAGGGTTTCCTTCCTGAAGCTTGATTTCATTAGGATTTGAATTTATATCCGAGGGCTCTTTTAACAATAGTTGTTGTTCCCTTTATGGCTGCAATCTGAATATCGTTACAGCTTTGTCTTTCAAGGATTGCTTTTAATTATTTCTGACGATTCTTTTTTATTAAGCCAGTTGCTCTTATCACAACCGGTGTAATGTTTATTTCTTTCAGAGGCCATGTTGTTTTTAGATCATTTTTTAGGTCCTGATATCTTGTTATCTTTTCCCGTTCAGCTCTATTAAGGTCAAAATCATTCGAAACTTTGACATCGATAATAAGTGCAGTTCTTTCGGGCTTGTTCCATATTACAATATCTGGCTTGATGGCCTTGTCCTTTATGTATCTGCCTGCCTGTATGTCTTTGTCGTAGAACATGGTCACTTTTCCGTTTGATGTTATCGGTGGTGGTTCATGTAGCCAGATGGTCAAGGGTCTGTCATGTTGCATCTCTCCACAGATTTTCCAATGGAGATATTTACATACTTTGTTGTGGCGGATAGTGTAAAGGCCATCTACCAATAAGATTGGACATCTAGACATTAGGTGAATTGGACTCTGAGTCGCTGAGTGACAAAACCTGCACAGGTCATTTGTTTGTAGGCCAGCCATTTTTTTAAAATCCAGTTGTGAGTAAGCCCTGATCTTGACTGGTTACAATTAGTCTTTCCTCATCAAATGGAAAGCTCCCGCTCTTGAGCCATTGGAGTGAAGCATCCTTGTCTATATATTCCTGTTTAAGCTCCTTCAGAAACTTTCCTGCTCTTTTATGTTGTTCCCATCCTTGTTTTATTGTGTCTATCTCGATTTCGGTGTAGTTCTTTTCTTTTTTTTTTTTTTTCTTGCAATCCGTGTTGCTGGTTCATCATATACCTCGGTAGTACTTTCCAGTATGACGCTCCCAAAAGTTTTCAGCAAACTTTGTGACTGAGGTTTGTTGGGAAAGGCATTCATGGTGGTCTCTTACCATTTCCAGTTTCATATCTGTTCAGCTTTGAATGTATTGCCCCATGATTTCTACGTTGTGTATAATTGCGTAGCATTTAAGATGAGAAAGTTTTAGCACACACACACACACACACACACACACACACACACACACACACACACACACACACACACACACACACGCACACACATATGATTTTAATCGTGAAAAATAGTTACTAAGGATTAAAATGGACAAATTGGAACTTAACAGGCGTGAATCGACTTAAAGTATATCCTTTAGGTCTGCACAAATATACATTTATAATTTTAAGCGCATTAGTTTGTAAAACAATAGTATGCCTATACCCGTACGTCAGATGGTAATGGATACTGCTAGACAGATAAATTATTAGGTTTCGATCCTAGCTAATTGCACCTGACTCATTATATACCGTTTTTTCATTTTTGAAATCATCGCTATATATTAAGTATAATATAATAACCAATAGAGAATTGGCTTCGTGTTAA
>NC_136502.1:3086356-3088856 GCF_053919585.1 Euprymna scolopes
GCGGAATGTCATTGTGTGTGTGTGTGTGTGTGTGTGTGTGTGTGTGTGTGTGTGTGTGTGTGTGTGTGTGTGTGTGTGTGTTTGGTCACGAATAGGTTCCTATATGGTTGACTATTATAGAAAACTGATTACATATAATGATGATGTATTGAGACACGGGAATGGGTATGTTTGATCTGGCAGAACGGTGGTTCATTAAAATTGTGGTGTCAGCGTCCGCGCCTGGTCCACAAAGTATGGAAATAAAAAATTTAAAAATGTAAAAAAAAAAAACGTCTACAAGTGTTTTTGATATAGATGTACATAAGAATACTTTGATGAGTATGTTTTAACTTAAATAGGGATGGTATATTAAAATTGTGGGGTCTGCGTTCGCGCCTGGCCTCCAGAGAATGGAAATAAGCACAAACTTTAATAAATACTTTTCATATCTATCTGCGTAAGTATATTTTGATAATTATGTTTCAGTTTGAAGAAATATGGTATAATAAAATGTGTTCGTTCGCGCCTGACCTCCATAGAATGTAAATATGTCACAAAGTTTAACAAGGTTTTTTTTAATATAGATCCACAGAATATTGTGATAAATGTTTCAGTGTGAACAAGTATGGTATAATAAATTATGGGTTTTATCTATTTTATTTTTACTTTCATTATATTTTGCTTTGGTTTTGATACCCCAAAATTCGAAGCTATCTCTTTACAACCCTTCCTTTTCATAACCTATGATACTTTCATAAATCAGAGTCCATTTTCTGTAGGCTGTTTTTGAACCCAGTCAACGACGTGTACTTTTGCTAGTATATATATATATATATATATATATATATATATATATATATATATATATATATGTGTGTGTGTGTGTGTGTGTGTGTGTGTATATATATAGACGCATATATTCGTAGTTTGAAGTGTTGTAGGTTGAAGAATTTAAGATAATATAGCGATATATCTATATATATATATATATATATATCATATAATAACATATATATATCATAGCTATCTAAATATATATATATATATACATAAATATCATATAACAACATATATATATATGTATATATATCATATAACGACAAATATATATATATAAATATACATATATAAAACTATACATATATATCATATGATGAAAATAATGGAAATAGTATTCCGACAAAATAGAGAAAATAAAAAAGGAACAAACCGTATTATGTGTTCACCAACGTTTCGTCTTTATTTCGAGACTTCCTCTGGGTGAATGAGATTAAGAAACCAAAAAATATACCAGTACAAAAAATATTTGAAAAAGTTTCACGTGCACAGTGTGACGCAGTTCTATTTAAGAGAAACGGAAAAATTGATGTTGGAAATTCAAAAAGGAAGGGGGGCTGGCGCTGTTAAAGAGAAAGGAAATTTTAGTGACGTCATATAGTCGTTAATTTAATTTTAAAACTATGAACGCAAGTTTATATTCTTATTGGGAAAAAGATATATCTGTTGAAATTTAAATATAAGTTTGTAACAGGAATGAAATTAGTGTTTTTTATGTAATTTATTGATTGAAATTATGTGTTAATTATTACAGGGGGTGTTTGAATGGTGTGAGAAAGTTAACCTGTGTCCACAGTTAAATGATGTTCTTTTAATAACAGTTTACTTATTAATGGCGCTATGTTATAGAAACCTCCACGTTGTTTAATAGTGCTTGAAATTGCGATAAGCGCAGATTCAAGGAGTCTCCGGCGCGGTTTATTTTCATCATTCTGTTAAAATGGAACACCGAACTTTTAAGCAAAAATTGCGGCAATACAAAAAAATACTAATCGCTGCCAACTCTCACAACAACAGGAGAACTTTTTTGCTTAAATGTATACAAGAAAAAATTATACCCAAAAGTACATTTAAATATTTGAAATATTCGCACCATATTTTCCCGGATTACATTGAAAAATATTTAGTTGCTTCAGCGGATCTTTTAAAACAACAAAGTTCTCATTTATTCCATGAAGCCCGGACATTAGCTAACGACCTACTACAGAACTACACCATGACACACAATTTTTTCTTAAATATAAACAAATCAATTCAAAGATTCAGCACCCGCCATTGTCACAAACTGGATAATAAACTTACAAAATTAATTTCCGACAGCAAATGGAAAACTATAGGACGCCCGGATCTAATACAAAATCTTTCTACTAAAGTACTCTCAAACACTGAAATTGAAGCCCTTAGTTTCGGACTAAAATTCGCAACTGGCATACATTCAAATATTACCACCGACGCAATTTTGAAGAATTACAAACATGAAGATACGGATTTTCAAAAAGGTTTCATACAGGGTGTAATTTCTGTTGCAGTTACTCATCCATATGAAACTGTACTTCCTAAGAGATATATAGATGCTTTGAAACACCTAGCGAATAACAAGAACTTGATTATATCACCAGCTGATAAAGGTGGTGGTATAGTATTAATGGAAAAAGATGAATACCTGGAAAAAATTTCCACA
>NC_136502.1:3093856-3101356 GCF_053919585.1 Euprymna scolopes
ATCCAATTTTGTGTCTAAACATTTTAAATTTTATATGTAGGTTACATTAGCATGAGTCAAACTTTTTTATATATATACATATGTATATAAAATGTTATGAAGAGTACATAGAGCCCGAGCAAAGCCGGCTTGACTGCTAGTATATATATATATATATATATATATATATATATATATATATATATATAATCAGTGTGAGAGAATATACATATATAATGATTTTCCACAGCCGAACCAATGTCGTAATCTTGGACTTCTGGTTTGTTGGCTTTCTTGGCTCTTGTGAACTGCGACATTGGTTCGGCTGTGGAAAATCATTATATATATATATATATATATATATATATATATATATATATATATATGTCAAGTTAAGTTTGCATCAGAAGTGTGAAAAACCTGACAATTTCCACTGTGTCAACATAATAGTGCCCTACGTCGTATGAAACATTTCCAGCTGATATGTTTGTATAAATAAAACTTTTATTATAAATATATACTATACTTACGACGTACATTGTACTTATGTACGCCTGTGTGTATGTGCGTGCGTAAGTATGTGTGTGTAGGTAGGTATATAGATATATAAGGTAGTTATCCACATGTTTGTGTAATTCCATGCGTTTCACTCCGTATTTGTCGTAAGTTTTGTTCTTCGTTTCGCTACGTGCGTCGACGTACGCACGTGTGCGTCGACGTTTTGCTCTTTACTGATCTGATCTACTGATACAACCTCTCTTCTCTCCTTCTATGTTCCCTCCTTCTCCCTCTTCTCACTATATCTCTTTCCCTCTCTCCTGTTACTTACCTACCTACCTTTCAAGAACTATTCCCATATCGACTAAATACTTGCTTGACCTTAAACAATGCATATCCTTCGTTTTTTTTTTCTCTTGTGGCTTACGTACTTGTTTCTATTCAGAAAATACGTGGGTGGAAGAGGACGGCACACACACACACATATATATATATATACATTTACTTATACATGCATATATATATATATATATATATATATATATATATATATATATATATATATATATATATATATATATATATACATTTATTATTTTTTAAAAACAGTAATCTACGGACATGCATGTTTCGGAGCCCTTCTCCTCATCAGCGCAGCTTGACTGTTGGTAGGATTCGAACTTTGGACCTTATGTATTTCAGTCCAGCGCCCTAATCCCTTACGCCATGAGGCCATAGACGATTTTACTGTTACATTTATATACACATATGAATACGTATATATAAATAGTTATATATATGAAAAATATATATATATATGCATGTACATATTTATACATGCATATATAAATGTGTATTCATATATTGTATATATATATCTATAAAAGTGAAAGTGTCTGTGGTGTGTCTAACTCTGTTAATTTTCAGTCTACAGACTCGAAATTTGATATACAGAGTATTGAGATTTGGGAAAGTTTTGTAATCGGTTTTCAACCAGACATTTGGCTGTTAAAGGGGTCATAGTTCAACGATTTGACATTTGAGAACTCCACCAAACTCCTCCGCTACCTTTGGATCTAAACACTTGAAATTTTAGATATAGGTTCCTTGAACATGGATCTAACTTAATAACTTGATTCGAGTCCAAAACAATAAATGTTAAGGAGTCATGATAGGGGTCAAAGTTAAAAAAAAATTGACCGCTTTTTTTCTTTTTTGCTCAACATATACCTCCTAACACCCTGGCAACGCCGAGCTGAAATGCTAGTATATATATATATGTGTGTGTGTGTGTGGAGGGGGGGTAATATTTTTATTAGTAACATTTTATACGCATATTTATGTGTTTGTGTGTGTAAAAAGAGTGTGTGTCTGTGTCTGTGTGTGTAAAAGGAGTTGTATTTGAAGGCTACATTAATGTGGTTTTGTGGGGAAACACCGGGGACACAGGTAAGTATATAAACAAATAATGATAATATTAGAAGGAATTTTCAATAATTTTCAATTATATTACGTTAATTTACTAAAATACTGTCATATGACCTTAATTTTCGAGAGTATATGTCTTCTTCAGAGGGGGTATATACAGAAACGTGTGTTTGGCGAGGCTTTACTTTATCTGTTTTATTTGTTTATTGTTTTATTTATTGTTTTATTTCTATACTTCCGGAAATTGATTTATCAGCCAGTCTACGACACTGACTTCCGGAAATAAATAGATAAATAAATAAAACAGACAAAGGAAATCCTCACCGAATAATTGTATAGGTTTTTTCCCCCTCTTAAGAGATACAACTCTCGAAAAATAGGGATATCAACAACTACTATCCTGTACGACACATGACGTTGGTAAATAAACGTAATATAATTGAAAATTATACAAAATTTCTAATATTGTCATTATTATTTCATATATACAAGGCACATTGCCACTATCAGGGGGCTACTATCAGGGGCAGCAACTACTCGGGTCATATGTTGGGATTTGGGCAGCAAGATGTCGGGTCACGTTGCACTTGAACTTCTGCATGTCAGTACAGTTAAGGAAGCAGGAACCTGGAATGGAATTCCAGAGTCTAGCGGTTCTGGGGAAGAAACTACTGGAGTAGAAAGATCTTTTACATCTAGGGATCTCTACAGTGTGGGGGTGGGATTTAGCTGCCTGTCGGGTTTGTCGAGGGTGTCTACGTCGTGGGGGCACAAATGTCTGCAGTTCGTCAGAGCATTCACCATTAAATTACTTGTGGAACAGGCAGAGGGATGCAAAGTTTCGTCGATGAGACAGAGGCTGAAGCTTAGATGCCAGTTCAGGGCCTATCAGATTGGCGACTCTTTTTTTAACCTTGTCTAGGAGCGAGAGACTAGTAGCAGATGCACCAGCCCAAATGTGACAACACTAATTTGTGTCCACGATATTTCTTACAAACCGCATTGGTATAGCCTTCAAACACAACTCCTTTCACATTACGTGCAATGCTTCAAGCAAACTACAAAATCCTTCTTATGTTACAGGGAAAAAGCTGTCCCCTTTCCATGTAAATAAGAAGAATATTAGATAGGTGAAAATGAGATTAGGATACGCCTAGAATCGAACCTTGTAAGCAAGGTTTAGAATTGGAATGTTAGAATTTATTCTATTTTTAAACTCTATTAGAAAAAGTTAGATATGTTTATATTGTAAAAAGAATTGATTGTTCATTCTTTTTGAAAACTGAATATTAAAATTTCAGCTAAAGAATGAACAATACAAATTAAAAATGTATTGTTAAGAAATAGGTTAGAATTATATGTTGAGAATTCTTTTGTTGTTAAAAGTGTGTTCGGAAAAACATGCATAGTCACGTGAATTGGTCACGTTTGGGAAACACACTTCTGACGTCATAGACGAAGGGGATTCTCAATATAGGAGCTAGAGTTAGTCAGTCAGGGAGTCAGCAGAAGAGTAGAGTCGAGAGCAGTTGAGTTGGGTTGAGTTGGAGTCGGTCCTTTAGAAGCGAAGGAAAGAACATTAAACTATGTAGATCCCAAATTTGAATTCCTGACGTCATCATCATTCGACCGGTCCAATGAATAAAGAATCATCATTGAGTTTTTGTAACTGTTGTCACGCGTCATCTTTCAACACTCAAAAGCTAACGTGTTAAACATCTTGTAATGAACATTGTGTAACCTTTACAAGATTATGCATCTCCCCTCCTCTGTGTTAAGAACTTGTATACATCTCCAGTCAGTATCTATATATGAAGTCCCAAGCAGACCAGAACAGAACTGTATAAATGTCTTCTCTCTCCCTAATCATCGTTATATATGTCCCAGTCTCTCCTTAAATATACACCCCTACTATTCAACACTCATATATATATATATATATATATATATATATATATATATATATATATATATATATATATATATATATATATGTATGTATATATATACATGTATATATATATATATATATATATATATATATATATCAGAGGAGAGAACAAATCTGACAAATCTTTGTCATTGCCAGCCTCTGAAGTGTTGCTATAGATAATAGTATCGTTTGCATAGATGTCGACGAATGATAATGTAACATGATTAGGGAGATTGATGATGAAGATTACGAAAAGGATCTTTAAAACACGCTACCGTTATTACCGTGGACTTCAGATTTCTACGCATCAATTTGTGCTTTAAAAACCCCCTATTGAAGAGAAAATGTTTGATGGTTGAGATGACATTTTCAGTTAATTCGTAGCTGGAAATCTTTATTCCAAATCTTCTTAAATGCTTTAGACAGGTCAAAAGATATTGTTCTAGAAACTAGGTCACCATCAATAGATTCGCTGAATCCGTGTAATATTACTGTCAGCACGTCAGCTGTTGATTTCAAAGAACGGAAACCACCTTGCTTTTCGCTGAGTAGGTTGTTTTTGCTAAGGTGGTTGGCAACTTTTCTATTTATCACAAATGAGCAGATTTGTTTTGAGATGCAGAAGACCGAGCTTCAGTATTTTTAAATACTGGGCTGTCTGTCGAGGTTTTCCAAGATGTTGGGAAGCACCTTTCCTTAAGACATCATTTAAACTGCTTTGTAAGCATAGGAGCTAGTTCTGGTTAATTTTTTTGAGTACTGTGATTGGAACATTATCAGGACAAGTTACCTTCCTGAAATCAATGTTCGTTATAAGCCTGGTAACTTTTCCGACACATATATATAAATGTCGCTTATGGTACTTTCATCCCTGACAGGAAATCCAGGGAGTAAATGGCCCTGATTAGACAGTTGGATACGAAATTCTTAGCAAAGACTTTTTATCAGATGTTGACATAATCACCTCAGGTCCATTGATGATGGTTGGGATGGAGGCTACACTTCTGTTCAAAGCCCTGTTTGCTATGCATTAACACTTGCGGGAACCAAGCCTCTGCTCAGCTACTTTAGATTTGACAGTCAGAGCAAAAGACGCTTTCACGTTTTCTATGACTCTTATGTAGTGGCTGCTGTCAGTCATAAAGGTGGTTTCTGTCAGTCCTATTTCGTTGTAAACAATTAAAATAGTGATGTCCGTGAATCGATGCCTCCGTTCAGTCTCAAGAGACAATGGATAGCTTCTACAAGGATAAATGGGCGTGTAATTGTGAGACAAGGGTTTCGCATTCCCCGACCACACCTCTCCTGAATCGGTACTTTTTGAGTCCAGTTGAAAGGAGAAGTGCTAGATGACTGAAAACAATGCGGGATAAGCAGAGAGCACATACAGCACCTGGTTTTTCCAAATTGTCACCAATTACTGACCAGGCTTAACGTTGCTTACCTTTGGTGATCTAATTGGAACCAGTGTATCAACGTGGTGTGAAAGGCAGTGGTATATTTAGGGGTCTACCACGATTGTTTATTTGATTTCTGTCGCAAGATTTTGGAGGGTATTAACAGTTTATACTGACAGTCAGCCATCGCGTAGCGATACACGTTGCAATGGAGGGGACACTTGTTAGACTTTGCGTTGGTTTTAATTCAGACAAACGAGTGATCGGATGATCTCAGTGGAGACAAAACGCAGAATGAGTGCAGTTCAATTTTCGAAACGATACTCCATCATTGCGAGGACGATATTGGTCCAATCTGAAAGTGAAGCTGTGAGAAAGTGTTACACGTAAGTACATATAGGGTAAGTTAGGGTCTTATTTGGAGACGTCCCTGCTATTTCTATTTATAGTGAGATTGGAAAATTTTCTCTCTCTCTCTCTCTCTCTCTCTCTCTCTATATATATATATATATATATATATATATATATATATATATATATATATACGAAGTTACCCGCCCGGCCACGCGTTGCCGTGGCTGAGTCTGGTTAACGGAAATATTAGATTGATTTGTATCGCACAAACACACATATACATGCACACGCACACGTATGCACACACACAAACATACACACACGCACGTGCACAAACGCACGCACACACACACGATGCTGCGCATACAAAACCACTCGCACAAACAAGCACGCACACACACACACGCACACACACACGCACACACACATGCACACACACACTGTGTTAATAGTTAGAAATGGAGAACCTTCAAGCTTACAAATCATACAGAAGAAGACTTTGAAGTCTTTTAACTGTCAATTTATCAAGAAATAACAAAAATGAGTACTTATTTATTTAGCGTAACAAGAGGAAAAAAGTTATTGGCTTATAAACACGTGTCGCAAAAGATTCTTTGGCTGCAACATCCAGGAGTTTTTGATACAGAAAGGATTTATTTAGCGTAAAAAATAATTTTAGTCAATTGTACATTATTTAGCAACAACATCAACGATTTATATAAACAAAAAAGGTTTAGCACGGTAGCATAAGTGTTTAATAATAATTAAAATCTGCGATAAATTAAAAGTAAAATTAAAAGGATTTTTGGCTTATAAACATATCTCGATGTGGCGTAAAACATTTTTTCTTAATAAAATCTCCTGAAGAGAGCAACGCCATTTCGAAGAATTTTTGAAGTGTTCGTTTATGTAGGCAATACATTTATTCCGGAATAAAAAAATGTCAGGTCTCAACCAATCAGATTAGGCGAAATATGGCTTGGGAGACATGATTATTTATTAATCGGAAAAGGGAAAACTAATGGTATGCCTATGTGTTTATGATCAAGTTACGAACGGTGAAACCCCATATCTGCTGAAAGTGTAGACTTGCTCCGAGTGATGACGTTAGAAGGACTTCACATTTAAAGGGAAAAAGGAACTACTTCCTCTATATAGATGTTGCTCCTAGGATGAAACGAAGGATTTTATTATAACGACTAAATGTGTCTAAAATGGGGTTATAAAGTTCTATAAGACAGTGGCTAATAGAATAGACATAATAAATTTGTATGTGGCATCTGTTCTTGCAAACCTACGGTACTTTGTCCCAGAGGCGAATTTCAAAATACTATATATATATATATATATATATATATATATATATATATATATATATATATATTGATATATATATATATAGGTATGTATATATATATATATATATATATATTGATATATATATATATAGGTATGTATATATATATATATATATATATATATATATATATGCAACCAAGAAATAAAAATTAAGTTTGTAAGCTAAATGTTCTGTAAATTTAAAGCGCCCGCTGGCATGCTTCCCGGCTTAATACAACATGGTAGCCTTGAAATCCAATGTGGACAAGTTACTCCGATCCAATTTATCCAATCCTCATAATCAAATTTTATCCAATTTACATCATTAACGATTATTTCACTACCACCTTACATTCATTAATCCTTATCCTCGAGTGTCCTTTGGGCCTTAATAAGTGGTGACCCCAGTAATATATATATATATAAAATATTCTTTATTTACTAATATTTCCGTTTTTAATGTAATGACCTGAATTGTGTAGTCGGATATGTGCCATTGGTCCTTAAGGTCGCATATTAAGGGAATCATCCATCACCAGGAGCCTATTTTTGCAATTTTTTACAGCCATAAAA
>NC_136502.1:3103856-3156356 GCF_053919585.1 Euprymna scolopes
TATATATATATATATATATATATATATATATATATATATATATATATATATATATAAGCAAACTAGTTGTATTTTCTACTGCTAAGTGCTGCTGCTATTTCAGAGTTTTACTTTTTTTCTAGACAAGTTGTACGACATGGCTTCAGAAATGAATCGAAATCGTGAAGTAAGTTCATATGACGTTCTTTTATATACATACATATATATATATATATGTGTGTGTGTGTGTGTGTGTGTGTGTGTGTGTGTGTGTGTGTGTGTATGTATGTATATATATACATGCGTGTTTGTGTGCGCGTGTGCGCGTGTGTGTATACTGTATACTGAGATTATATATAAACCATAAAGCAAATATGATAATCGTCAGAAAATACGCGTGAAGCGAAAAAAAAAAAAAAAAAGGAAAAGAAAAGAAAGCGCACATAGGCAAAATTGTGCGTATTTTCTGTCGATTGCTGAAATAAGAATTGGAATGTACGTTTGTTATTTCTGAAAATATTTCCGACTTTTTGTTCCTGCGAACGTTGAGATCTTTGTGTGTGTGTGTGTGTGTGTGTGTGTGTGTGTGTGTGTGTGTGTGTGCGTGCGCGCGCGCACACACGTCTGTCTCTCTGCGTATGGACGCATGTGTGTTTGTATTATTTATTTATTTAATGCCTGCACATGAGTGTCTTATGAGCAAACACAGCCATCAGGCATTATGATCATTTCACAACAGAACGGCGATGACGACTTAGCGAACGTCGAACGAACAACGGAAACTCACGGCTTCTTCAGCCGAACTTTAACGTACAACTCAACGACAAAAACACCGGATATTTCGAATGTTTTGCAGTACAAACATTGCTTGACTAAAAAAAAGCCATATCATTGGACATCGTTCAATTAAATAGTGCGATGGTGGTGTGTGCGAGAATGTGTGTCAGTGTATGCGTGCGTGTGTCGGTGGAGGTGCTTCTTACGAAAAGAACATTGCACAGTGCGTACGCAACAAACCGTAAAATATTAAAACAAATAAATATTATTGATATTCGATGCAGATAATATCCACGCATTCCTAGGGGGACAAGGATTGTGCAATCCTCAACCGCACCTTTACCTGGTTTGATATGGCTAACACCATGTGCCAAGGAATAGAAAAAAGATTATGTTGCTAGTCCTATATCGATGTCCCCCCCCCGACTACTTGTCCTACTAAGGCTTGATAGATGAAATAATAAAGATGTGAAATGGGTGTTTCCATATTCTTTAACGTACGGCTGTGCGATGATATTTGCACGACAGAAAACGTTGAAAACTGTCGAAATGTACTATGAAATTATTAAGACCTATTTCATGGACGACATCAAGTATTTACGCACGCACACACACATACACACACACACAAACGTATATATATATATATATATATATAGTAAGTTATAAAAATATACATGGCAATTAAGCTACACAGAATATTCCGCGCTCCATTCTCGTGAGAATTCTTCAGACTTATGCCTAGCTCTACCTATGTATTGAGCACTTTTGAAGTAAATATATAAATTTACGCATAAATTTATATATTTACTTCGTATATTGATTTATGTGATCAAATGAAGTAGTCATATATATATATATATATATATATATATATATATATATATATATATATATATATATATATAAAGTCTGACGAAGTTGCTGGATCGTAAATATGATTCGGCAACCGAAACATGTGTAATTAAACAGATAAAACGGTAATAAAAAAAATAAACATACACACACACATATATTTATATATACATATTAAATTCTCAATCTCTCTCCCCCCTCTCTCTCTCTCTCTCTCTCTCTCTCTCTATATATATATATATATATATATATATATATATATGTATGTATGTATATACACACTCTCTCTCTTTCTCTTTCTGCGTGTATATATATATATATATATATATATATATATATATATATATATATATATGATTACTTCACATAAATTAATATACGAAGATATAATGTACGCGTAAATGTTTCAGTATTAAGCTACATAGAATATTCTGCGTTTCATTCTCATGACAATTCGTGATATATATATATATATATATATATATATATATATATATATATATATATATATATATATATACTTGAAGATGTACCCGACGTTGCCCGGTAATGAATGTAAGGGAAGCGAATTGTCCTTCTCACTTTCCATAGTGAACTTAAGAGCCCCATGTAAGGAATTCAACCTATCAAAAAATATCGACGCTTCACTTTACGATGGAAAAATAGCAAAAGTGTCGTTAACATATCTGAAATATGCAGTGGGTTTAGTTGTAGAATTAAACAAAACGGATTCATTGTACCCGACGAAAATATCCGCTAAAGTTGGGGCCAACGGACTCCTCATTGAAACCCCGTCAACCTGACAGTACATAATATCACAAATGGAGTTTAGTTTTTGTGACAATTCGCTTCCCTTCTTGGATGTTCTTGTTGAACGTTCAAGGGGGGGGGCTTTCTCACTACAATTTATAGAAAGCCGACATTTACTGGTCTATATGTGAACTGGTTGTCTTTTGTACCAAACCACGTAAGGTCGGCCTAATTAATACTTTGGTACATAGAGCTCTCATGATTTGTTCGCCTAACAGATTGGACACCGAACTCGATAAGATCAGGGAAATATTCACCAATAATGGTTATCCTGTTGACCTTATTAATGACTGTATTTTCAAAAAGGTTGCGGATTTTAAATCCACTAGAAAGTTTGGACCTTTGAAATGCCCGGTTTATTTGAAATTACCGTGGATTGGGGAGGGGAGTAATAGACTTTCCAAACAGATTCGCAGAAGTATTTACGACTGCTTTAATTCTGTGTCCTTGCGTTTGGTATATACTACGAGACCTGCTTTTCCGTCTTTTCGCAAGGATAGTTTGCCTTACATCCAAAATAGTAACATTGTATATCAGTTTAGATGCCAGTGCGATGCTGGTTATGTTGGGCGAACATCCTTGCACCTTTTGACTCGTATAAACCAGCATGTTCCATCGAAGATCAGACAAGGGAGAATGGGGTCTGGTGGTCTCCCTCCTTCTGCAGCCTTGGACTCTGCTATTGGCCAGCATTTGGTTGACAACCCGTGCTGTGCCGATAGATATAAAATAGAATGGTTCGAGGTGTTACATAGAGCGGACTCCAGAAACCATTTAAAGATTTTGGAGTCTGTCTCTATTGCGGTGCGTCAACCTTCTTTGTGCCGGCAAAAAGAAACATCAAACGCATTGTTTCTCTTTGGGGAACATTGAGTCTTTTCTCCCGCTTTTTTTTTCTCCCTCGTTGTGGCAATATTTTAATCGTTTTTAAACGTTAATAAATTTATTTAGTGTCCCCGTACGTTTGGCACATTTAATAAGTTCCCCGTTAGAACTCTTTATTTTTCGACACGATATTATTTTGTTCGCTATCGATTTTCTCCTGACGAGATGATAGCCGAAAGAGCTCTCGAGAAACTTCCGCCTATTATTTTAAAGAAAATATATATATACGCTCATAAATACATACATGTACATATATATACATATATATGCAGATATAGATACACACACATATATGCATAAATATAAATATATATGCATATATATATACACACAAATACATACACACATGTATATATGCACAAGTATATTTGAGAATCATTTTTGCAAATGTTCAAATTGATGACCATTCTTGCCTGGACAACGCAGATAACACGCACAAACAGATTTGCAAATGGCACGAAGCAAGTCTTTACAATGATGAAAATAATTTCTGACGAGGACGCATCACAGACCGTCTGAAACGCGCATAAACGATTTCAATGACTTAAAAACATTATTACAAAAATCCAAACATAATTCTCAATGAAAAACCAAGACACGGAATAATAAAATAATGTTAAAAAATACACATTGTTGGTGACTACTCCCTTATTTAAATATATATATATATATATATATATATATATATATATATATATATATATGTATATATATGTATATATATATATTCGATAGGAGCCTTCTATCATGTCTTAAAGTTAGACAATGTTCAACCAGCGAAATCAAAGACGCGCCGTTGTACAACTCATACTGTTTACCGATCCAAGTTATTACAACAGGACCATTGCCAGCACCCTCAAAATGCATGGCTGGATTGCCACTAATATCAGGCAGGTGCACAAGGTGGTGAAACAAATTTTCCGACCCTTGTTATGGTCTTTGGTGTGGTTTCGAGTGAGGACCACATCATGCCAACTCACATGTTTGAAGTCGGCTTGAAAGTCAATATCAAAGGGTAACTGGATCTGCTGAAGAATGTGGTGATTCCCTGGTACAATCAGGTTGCTGTTGGCAGAATCTGGGTGTGGCAGCAGGACTCGGCGTCGGCCCACAAGTCCAAAAAGACCTAAGCCTAGCTACGACTTTGTACCCTTTTTTCATAGCCCCCCTTTCCTCCCACCTGATCCCCACTGGACTCCTTCGTTTTGTCATACGTTGACGTCATTAATATGTCCTTGCACAACACCAAAGCAAGCCTGATCGCCGCCGTCTGCCGAGTATTCACCGAGCTCTCTCCGGCGCTTGTGGAAAAGGCATGCTTCCAGTTCCAGACCTGTATCGACCCGGTGATTGAGGCTGAAGATTGCTATTATGAACAGCGACAATGTACTGCACACAAGAGACGCACTACGCACTGTTGTCAGATATTTAATCATTTTCTACATTTAAATGAAAATATTTTTTTAAAAAAATCATTTTAAAATACGTATCAATGTTCTGAACTTTTAATTTAAATCTTATAAAGAATATCAATAAGCGCGACAATCTGAAGGAACAACAATTACACAGAAGATAAGAAGAGATGACGTTCGTATTTGGGTTGGTTGTTTTTGTTTTACGGCATATCAACCCCTTTCCGGGTTATTTAATGCCGAATCCAAAGATTTTGAAGAAAAAATATTTTAATAGAATATATTTGTTGTTTTCAAGTCGGTTTCTATTTAACCCATAGTTGGGACCCTAACAGGTACTACCACTCCGGGTCAGAGTGGACCTGGGAGCAATGGTTATTAAAGGGTGGCTCCACACTCTCCAAAGCCTGCAAGCTGGGGCCTCACCACTGGATATAGTTTAAGGTCATGTCCAGGACCGTTCGTATTTGGGGTAAATAAAGCTAATAATTATCTTTTCATACAAATTGGTGACAGGGCTTGAGAAAATCATATTTCTACAATCAGGAAAAAGGGGAAAATATTCGGTGACGGGATTGAGATGATCGATTACTAAGTTCGAGCGGCATTTGTTTTCGTTTATATAGTTTCAGAAGTTGTGTGATCTTCTATCGATTCAAAAGTGAATTCTCCCATAGAGTTCAACAATAGAATGTTCTTTTAGCAGAATTTATTCCACGTGTTCACTTCAATCATGAAAACTCAGAATTGATTTTATTTTGATATCTATATTAAAAATCAAGGTCACGGAGAAGGTGAATGTCATATATGTGATAATTGTAGTTCGGTTTGATTAAAACAAGCTACATCGTGTAGCTAATTAAGATATAGCCATAGACCTTTGAGACTGACTTTGAAAGGCGAATGCCAGCTTGCGTGAATTCCAAATTTTATGTACCGCTCTAATGCTGTTTGAATACCGTTATAACGACGCAAAATGTCAGCCTGGTCAGATGAAGGTTTTTCGAGTTTTTAACGTTTCTGTTGCATCGCTTCCGGCATGAACAAAGCTTCTTTCTTAGAACTGCACGCCTGTGGAACTCTGTTCCGTCTGCCTGCTTCCCATCTGGACTACAACTTGGATGTCTTCAAGTCTAATGTTAACAAATTCCTAATGAACCGCCCCCTTAAGTAAACACTTCATCAAATCTCCACACTAACGTAATGTACTTGCAATAACCCTTATCCCTGAGTAGCTTCCGGGCCTTGATAAGTGGTGATCACTGTGTAAAAAAAAAAAAAAAAAAAAAAACTTCCGGCATACTCAATTCAATATGTGTTATACAGTGAGATGTTTTATCATTAACCTAAATATTTATAAAATTGAGATGCGTGTGAGGACACTTCTCAGGCTATATACTCCACGAATCTTTTATCATACAGACTGGAAATTTAGTATGTAGGGTATTCGGACATGTGGAAAACTTTGTAATTGATTTTCATTCGGAAAAGGATCGGCTAAAGCGTCAAAATAAAAAATAAATTGTTACTTAGGGTTCATCGGATTTTTATGGTTGTCAACTGTTTTACAAAGTTTGAAAATATTTAATAATCTCATGGCAAGCTGGTCTAATGGCTATCGCACTTGACTCATTGTCTTTAGGTTTTGGTTTTGATTTCAACTGGAGTAATTTGCTTGCTTTTACTTACAAGAAATGAATTGTTTAGAAAACATAATAATTGCGTGCATATGTTTCAGTTTCTTTCCGTTTTTTTACTTAATTTTATAAATTATTTTAATATCGGGCAACGCCGAGTACATCTGCTATAACATAAAACATCTTACTTCCGTGTGTGTGTGTGTGTGTGTGTGTGTGTGTGTGTGTGTGTGTGATTTTGCTTTGTCATACACATTGATTGTGAAGACAAACACACATGAGAACAAATGAAACATAATTCATAAAAAGGTTATAAAGTATTATAGCTGAAAACAGACAGGAATAATGTTAATTTGTCTATTTGAAAAGTTTCTTTTCATCGTACTCTGCCTTCCGGTCTTTGAATCTTGTAAGAAGTTTCTTTTCACCGTACTCTGCCTTCCGGTCTTTGAATCTTGTAAGAAGTTTCTTTTCATCGTACTCTGCCTTCCGGTCTTTGAATCTTGTAAGAAGTTTCTTTTCACCGTACTCTGCCTTCCGGTCTTTGAATCTTGTAAGAAGTTTCTTTTCACCGTACTCTGCCTTCCGGTCTTTGAATCTTGTAAGAAGTTTCTTTTCACCGTACTCTGCCTTCCGGTCTTTGAATCTTGTAAGAAGTTGCGAGAAGTAAAAGTGTCGGACTGAGACAAGGGAGGCAACTTTGTCCTATGAGGCAAAAAGTTACTCTCCTGATATTGTATTTCTTGTGTCATCCTAACAATATGGAAAAATAAGACCTAGATAAGACTTGGCTCATCCTTACGTTGTCAGGTTGAAGTATATCGTCTCAGGATTGATCCATGTTTTTGTGATGCATGAGTTGATCAAGCAACAAATAATCTACATTATAAAAACAGTAATTGCCTGCCACGGTCCACCAACGGTTAATAGCATTTTAGATTGCGTCCAAGTACCAATCCATGACAGGCTTATTCAGCTTCATTCAAATGTTGAAACTGACAACTTTTCAATGGCTGTATATTTAACGAAATCGTTATTTTGACGATGACTCACACTCTTTCTCTTCGACCTTGTACTCACACAGGTGCGCGCGTGTGTTTGATTGAGGCCCTATAGCAAGCAAGCAGGTTTGCTAGCTAGCATTGCGACTCCGATCACCATGAGGCGAATGAGTACGACTGCAATTGTAAAAATGTATGACTGTTTCTCCGCCTCCGTCTTCGGGGTGTAGGGGGCTCTGGATAGAGGTAGTGCTTTTGTTGCTTGGCAGCTGCTCCTATCTAGTAAGGAGGACGGACGTCACTGGTCCTCATCTAATCTCTGAATCTGTCATGCGCTGACTCCAAGCTTCACACCCCGGCTCATCGCTTCAGCTAGCGGCTAAACCACGTAAGGGGGTGGTGTGGACATTGCACCACTGGCCAAAGAATCTCATAGAAGCAGATCACCTGTCAGGGCGGAATGGGTTTAGAAGAACAAACGGCTAAGTGCCCGGGGCCAGAGCGAGCCTCCGAGTTGGGGGAAGTCAGCTGTGGCCAGACTTGGAGAGGGATAGGCTCCACCAGGCGTCATTACCTAATATTCGATACATAATTAATATAACCAGAATGATTGTTTATTTTTGTTTAAAGAACTGCGTCTTAAACGTAAAAATTCCAGCGAAGCAGCAGGACTCTTTGCTCAACGTCAGCAAAACGTAATGAAAGTAATACAGGTACTAAATGACTAAAACCTTATTGTGAAAATGTTGAAAATGTTGAAAATGTTGAAAATGTTGGAAATGTTGAATATGTTGAAAATGTTGAAAATTTTGAAAATGTTGAAAATTTTGAGAATGTTGAAAATGTTGGAAATGTTGAAAATGTTGAAAATGTTGAAAATTTTGAAAATTTTGAAAATGTTGGAAATGTTGGAAATGTTGAAAATGTTGAAAATGTTGGAAATGTTGAAAATGTTGGAAATGTTGAAAATGTTGGAAATGTTGAAAATGTAGACGATTTCAATTACACGGGTGCAGTTTTCACAAAGTAGATGACATCAAAGAAATAAGACGACGTATTGCAATCGCAAAGACAACAATGTTTGCGCTAATCAATATCTAGAAGGACAGATCCATTTCACAACGCACAAAGGAACAATCCCTGCAAACTTTGGTATTCTCAATAACAACATACGGAGCCAAATATACTCTTCGTGTAAACTGGGTGGAAAAACATAAAGATAAATGGATTTTGGAGAAGATTGGACAGCTGGACAGGAAATCACGATTTTTTTAGACACGTGGTCAGAAAAGACTGCTTAACAAAAGATCTGTTCTTTAATACAACCCCTGGCAAAAGAGAACGTGGAAGACCACAAACAAGAATGTTAGACAGTGTGAAAAACATTGCGGACATTAGCATGGCTGAGTTGCTCAATGGTCAATGATGGCGATTCGTGAAGTGTTACGGCTTGTCAGTAATTGCCGTTCTGTCAAAGAGAAAGACAGAGAGAGAGAGAGAGAGAGAGAGAGACAGAGAGAGAGACTGAATATTTACTGTTGAACTGTTGTGCTTTTAAACCGGTATAATGTTTATTTCATGTCGTTTTTAGATCATTTTTTAGGTCCTGGTGTGTAACTTTTTTGTTTCAATTTACTTCAGTTTAAGTTCTCAGAAATCAAGAGACCCCCATACTGCGGCTAACACTTGATTTCTAAAGAAGTTTTGGACATTACTTTTCCCAATTGACGTTGATTTTGGTAGTCCTGAAGATTTCTTAAAATTGTGTCAGAATTCTGAAGTGACAAATGTCAAGTTGGGTTATAGCATGCACTGAGAAGATGATTTATTCTTGGCTTTGTTTAGTATGGCTAGATCATGTGATAGAGGCCACTCTTTGAGGAACTCTCCATCCCTATTGGTGTGATCATAACCCCACATTATATTATGGCTATTGAAGTCACCAATATTCAAGTGAGGTTTACTGTCCATGGTGCAAGGTGCAGGTCATTCGAACGTGACTGGAGGTGGCTCGTAGACATATTTTCTTTTCTTTTTTTTTTGCTTTACAGCAACAAAATTCCACACTGTCAGTCGTCTTATCCCAACAACTTTCGACAATCATCTTATTTTGCACATAAATCATAGTTCCATACACATGCATAGGAAATGATTAGAGATGCCTGGAATTTTATCTGGGGAGGATGTTTTGTGTCTCATCATAGCTGAGCTTCAACCAGCTGCCCATCCCATCACCTCATAAGACGATAATGCCGTCACTAGTCCTCTTGTCTCAAGTGGATATGAAACCAATACCCAAGTCTCAGCTACATCCCATCATAGTTGACCTATAACCAATTATACAGCCTATCACCACTTAAATCAAGTTTTGATTCAACTTTCATAGAGCTAACTGGAAGCTATGCACTGGAACTAAATAATTACCTCGTCACTGAACTCCTATCTCAAGTTCCTGCTCTTTATGGCTTTAGTAAAGTGATCTATAAGTAGTACATCGCAGGCCTTTTGGTCAAGATAAAAGTGTAGTATCTGTTCTTCAGATGCTGCACTTCCATTTCTTGTTCTCTTTCGGTGGAGGAGAAATCCTTCACGACTGAGACAATTTTTATTTTTGTACCTTTTCTCCACGTTAAAAAAGGACCCTGGTGTCTAACTCAGTCCCGTGAGGAGGCATAGTAAATAGGTACAATAATACCTTCTTTGCGTACACGCAGAGAATCAGTGTTGAGCTCACTAAGCGACGCTAGGAAAAAACGTTAGAGATAGATTTTCAATAATATCGGCATAATTTATTACAGCAAAGCGGACTGGAAGAAAGTAAATAAGCTGAATGTTGTTAACCAATCACAGCAAAGCAGCTACACGTTCCCTCGATAGATACATTTTAATTTTATTGGCAGGTAAAATCAGTACATATTTGTTATTTTATCGTTAGTTCCAGAAATAAAAAAATTAAGTTTTAAACACACACACACACAAAAAAAAATCTAATAAAAGGAATCGTTTTTGGCATCGGAAAATAAACACCATTTTTTTCCGATTCCGATTCTGATACCTCCAAAAGTTCCGATTTTTTAGAATACGTATTTCGATTAATCGTCGCAACACACACACACACACACACACACACACACACACACACACACACACACACACACACACACACACATCCACGCACACACACACATCCACGCGCACACACACACACACACACATTTATATATTCATATTTATATATATATTTGATTTGTCTAGTGAAGGACAAGAAAATATTCTCAGGAGATGCTGTTTCTAATCGATGAAGTGATCAATATATTGCTGAATCATCATCTTTAATGAAGGAAGTTTTTCGGAGCACAGCATCAGCTTAGATGTATTTTTTAAAAGTTTTTTTTTTTTTCAAATCTAATGAGAGAATAAATTCCAATATCTAAAACTAAGGTAATACTGTGTTGACTAAACATGGAGGACCTGAAAATGAAGTGAAAAACAAAAACTGATGAAATTCTAATTTTCGTTTTGTTATTCTTGTTTGTACCTCATCCTTACTCCATCACATTTTTTTTAATCTAGTGAATAATTTTGATTGAGGAGTTTTAGAGAATTTTATATAGCACAAGATCAGGAGTTTTAGATATAGCACTAGATCAGGAGTTTTACAAGATTTTATATAGCAATACATCAGGAGTTTTAGAGGATTTTATATAGCACTAGATCAGGAGATTAAGAGGATTTTATATAGCACTAGAAAAGGAGTTTTAGGGGATTTTATATAGCACTAGATCAGGAGTTTTAGAGGATTTTATATAGCACTAGATCAGGAGTTTTAGAGGATTTTATATAGCACTAGATCAGGAGATTAAGAGGATTTTATATAGCACTAGAAAAGGAGTTTTAGGGGATTTTATATAGCACTTGATCAGGAGATTAAGAGGATTTTATATAGCACTAGATCAGGAGTTTTAGAAGATTTTATATAGCACTAGATAAGTAGTTTAAGGGGATTTTATATAGCACTACATCAGGAGTTTTACAGGATTTTATATAGCACAACATCAGGAGTTTTACAATATTTTTTATAGCACAAGATCAGGAGATTTAGAGGATTTTATATAGCAGTAGATCAGGAGTTTTACAGGATATCATATAGCACAAGATCATGAGTTTTAAGGGATTTTACATAGCACTAGATCAGGAGTTTCAGAGGATTTTATATAGCACTAGATCAGGAGTTTTACAGGATTTTATATAGCACTAGATCAGGAGTTTTACAGGATTTTATATAGTACTTGATCAGGAGTTTTACAAGATTTTATATAGCACTAGATCAGGAGTTTTACAGGATTTTATATAGTACTTGATCAGGAGTTTTACAAGATTTTATATAGCACTATATCAGGAGTTATCGAGGATTTTATATAGCACTATATCAGGAGTTTTAGAGGATTTTATAAAGCACTAGATCAGGAGTTTCAGAGGATTGTATATAGCACCAGATCAGGAGTTTTAGAGGATTTTATATAGCACTAGATCAGGATTGTAAGAGGATTTTATATAGCACTAGATCAGGAGTTTTATAGGATTTTATATATCACTAGATCATGAGTTGTAACGGATTTTACATAAAACTAGATCAGGAGTTTCAGAGGATTTTATATAGCAGTGGATCAGGAGTTTTACAGGATATCATATAGCACTAGATCATGAGTTTTACAGGATTTTATATAGCACTAGATCAGGAGTTTTACAGGATTTTATATAGCACTAGATCAGGAGTTTTAGGGGATTTTATATAGCACTAGATCAGGAGTTTCAGATGATTTTACATAGCACTAGATCAGGAGATTTACAGGATTTTGTATAGCACAAGATCAGGAGTTTTAGAGGATTTAATATAGCACTAGATCAGGGGTTTTACAGGATTTTATATAGCATCAGATCAGGAGTTTTAGAGGATTTTATATAGCACTAGATCGGGAGTTTTAGGGGATTTTATATAGCACGAGATCAGGAGTCTTAGGGGATTTTATATAGCACTAGATCAGGAGTTTTAGGGGATGTTATATAGCACTAGATCAGGGGTTTCAGATGATTTTATATAGCACTAGATCAGGAGTTTTAGGGGATTTTATATAGCACTAGATCAGGAGTTTCAGATGATTTTATATAGCACTAGACCAGGAGTTTTACAGGATTTTATATAGCACTAGATCAGGAGTTTTAGGGGATTTTATATAGCACTAGATCAGGAGTTTCAGATGATTTTATATAGCACTAGATCAGGAGTTTTAGGTTATTTTATATAGCACTAGATCAGGAGTTTTAGGTGATTTTATATAGCACTAGATCAGGAGTTTTACAGGATTTTATATAGCACTAGATCAGGAGTTTTACAGGATTTTATATAGCATTAGATCAGGAGTTTTACAGGATTTTATATAGCATTAGATCAGGATTGTAAGAGGATTTTATATAGCACTAGATCAGGAGTTTTATAGGATTTTATATATCACTAGATCATGAGTTGTAACGGATTTTACATAAAACTAGATCAGGAGTTTCAGAGGATTTTATATAGCAGTGGATCAGGAGTTTTACAGGATTTTATATAGCACTAGATCAGGAGTTTTAGGGGATTTTATATAGCACTAGATCAGGAGTTTCAGATGATTTTACATAGCACTAGATCAGGAGATTTACAGGATTTTGTATAGCACAAGATCAGGAGTTTTAGAGGATTTAATATAGCACTAGATCAGGGGTTTTACAGGATTTTATATAGCACTAGATCGGGAGTTTTAGGGGATTTTATATAGCACGAGATCAGGAGTCTTAGGGGATTTTATATAGCACTAGATCAGGAGTTTTAGGGGATGTTATATAGCACTAGATCAGGAGTTTCAGATGATTTTATATAGCACTAGATCAGGAGATTTAGAGGATTTTATATAGCACTAGATCAGGAGTTTCAGGTGATTTTATATAGCACTAGATCAGGAGTTTCAGAGGATTTTATATAGCACTAGATCAGGAGTTTTACAAGATTTTATATAGCAATACATCAGGAGTTTTAGAGGATTTTATATAGCACTAGATCAGGAGATTAAAAGGATTTTATATAGCACTAGAAAAGGAGTTTTAGGGGATTTTATATAGCACTAGATCAGGAGTTTTAGAGGATTTTATATAGCACTAGATCAGGAGTTTTAGAGGATTTTATATAGCACTAGATCAGGAGTTTAAGAGGATTTTATATAGCACTAGAAAAGGAGTTTTAGGGGATGTTATATAGCACTTGATCAGGAGATTAAGGGGATTTTATATAGCACTACATCAGGAGTTTTACAGGATTTTATATAGCACAACATCAGGAGTTTTACAATATTTTTATAGCACAAGATCAGGAGATTTAGAGGATTTTATATAGCAGTAGATCAGGAGTTTTACAGGATATCATATAGCACAAGATCATGAGTTTTAAGGGATTTTACATAGCACTAGATCAGGAGTTTCAGAGGATTTTATATAGCACTAGATCAGGAGTTTTACAGGATTTTATATAGCACTAGATCAGGAGTTTTACAGGATTTTATATAGTACTTGATCAGGAGTTTTACAAGATTTTATATAGCACTAGATCAGGAGTTATACAGGATTTTATATAGTACTTGATCAGGAGTTTTACAAGATTTTATATAGCACTATATCAGGAATTATCGAGGATTTTATATAGCACTATATCAGGAGTTTTAGAGGATTTTATAAAGCACTAGATCAGGAGTTTCAGAGGATTGTATATAGCACCAGATCAGGAGTTTTAGAGGATTTTATATAGCACTAGATCAGGATTGTAAGAGGATTTTATATAGCACTAGATCAGGAGTTTTATAGGATTTTATATATCACTAGATCATGAGTTGTAACGGATTTTACATAAAACTAGATCAGGAGTTTCAGAGGATTTTATATAGCAGTGGATCAGGAGTTTTACAGGATATCATATAGCACTAGATCATGAGTTTTACAGGATTTTATATAGCACTAGATCAGGAGTTTTACAGGATTTTATATAGCACTAGATCAGGAGTTTTAGGGGATTTTATATAGCACTAGATCAGGAGTTTCAGATGATTTTACATAGCACTAGATCAGGAGATTTACAGGATTTTGTATAGCACAAGATCAGGAGTTTTAGAGGATTTAATATAGCACTAGATCAGGGGTTTTACAGGATTTTATATAGCATCAGATCAGGAGTTTTAGAGGATTTTATATAGCACTAGATCGGGAGTTTAAGGGATTTTATATAGCACGAGATCAGGAGTCTTAGGGGATTTTATATAGCACTAGATCAGGAGTTTTAGGGGATGTTATATAGCACTAGATCAGGGGTTTCAGATGATTTTATATAGCACTAGATCAGGAGTTTTAGGGGATTTTATATAGCACTAGATCAGGAGTTTAAGATGATTTTATATAGCACTAGACCAGGAGTTTTACAGGATTTTATATAGCACTAGATCAGGAGTTTTAGGGGATTTTATATAGCACTAGATCAGGAGTTTTAGGGGATTTTATATAGCACAAGATCAGGAGTTTCAGAGGATTTTATATAGCACTAGATCAGGAGTTTAAGAGGATTTTATATAGCACTAGATCAGGAGTTTTACAGGATTTCATATAGCACTAGATCAGGAGATTTACAGGATTTTATATAGCACTAGATCAGGAGTTTTAGGGGATTTTATATAGCACTAGATCAGGAGTTTTACAGGATTTTATATAGCACTAGATCAGGAGTTTTAGGGGATTTTATATAGCACTAGATCAGGGGTTTTAGGGGATTTTATATAGCACTACATCAGGAGATTTACAGGATTTTATATAGCACTAGATCAGGAGTTTTAGGGAATTTTATATAGCACTAGATCAGGAGTTTTACAGGATTTTATATAGCACTAGATCAGGAGATTTACAGGATTTTATATAGCACTAGATCAGGAGTTTTAGGGGATTTTATATAGCACTAGATCAGGAGTTTTAGGGGATTTTATATAGCACTAGATCAGGAGTTTTACAGGATTTTATATAGCACTAGATCAGGAGATTTACAGGATTTTATATAGCACTAGATCAGGAGTTTTAGGGGATTTTATATAGCACTAGATCAGGAGTTTTACAGGATTTTATATAGCACTAGATCAGGAGATTTACAGAGTTTTATATAGCACTAGATCAGGAGTTTTAGGGGATTTTATATAGCACT
The DNA here is from genome assembly GCF_053919585.1 of Euprymna scolopes. NCBI lineage: Eukaryota > Metazoa > Mollusca > Cephalopoda > Sepiida > Sepiolidae > Euprymna > Euprymna scolopes. The sequence goes on from NC_136502.1 coordinate 3,119,479, forward strand.
AGATCAGGAGTTTTAGGGGATTTTATATAGCACTAGATCAGGAGTTTTAGGGGATTTTATATAGCACTAGATCAGGAGTTTCAGAGGATTTTATATAGCACTAGATCAGGAGTAATAGAAGATTTTATATAGAACTAGATCAGGAGTTTAAGGGATTTTATATAGCTCTAGATCAGGAGTTTTCGAGGATTTTATATAGCACTAGACAAGGCGCTTCACAGGATTTCATATAGCATTATATCAGGAGTTTTACATGATTATATAAAGCACTAGATCAGGAGTTTTACAGAATTTTATATAGAACTAGATCAGGAGTTTTAGAGGATTTTATATAGCACTAGATCAGGCGTGTTACAGGATTTTATATAGCACTAGATCAGGAGTTTTACAGGATTTTATATGGCAGTAGATCAGGAGTTTTACAGGATTTTGTATGGCAGTAGATCAGGAGTTTTACAGGATTTTATATGGCAGTAGATCAGGAGTTGTAGAGGATTTTCTATAGTACTAGATCAGGAGTTTTAGAGGATTTTATATAGCACTAGATCAGGAGTTATCGAGGATTTTATATAGCACTAGATCAGGAGTTTTAGAGGATTTTATATAGCACTAGATCCGGAGGTTTAGGGGATTTTATATAGCACTAGATCAGGAGTTTTAGGGGATTTTATATAGCACTAGATCCGGAGTTTTACTGGATTTTATATAGCACTATATCAGGAGTTATCGAGGATTTTATATAGCACTAGATCAGGAGTTTTAGAGGATTTTATATAGCACTAGATCAGGAGTTTTAGAGGATTTTATATAGCACTAGATCCGGAGTTTCACTGGATTTTATATAGCACTTGATCAGGAGTTTTTGGTTATTTTATATAGCACTAGATCAGGAGTTTTAGGGGATTTTATATAGCACTAGATCAGGAGTTTTAGGGGATTTTATATAGCACAAGATCAGGAGTTTCAGAGGATTTTATATAGCACTAGATCAGGAGTTTAAGAGGATTTTATATAGCACTAGATCAGGAGTTTTACAGGATTTTATATAGCACTAGATCAGGAGATTTACAGGATTTTATATAGCACTAGATCAGGAGTTTTAGGGGATTTTATATAGCACTAGATCAGGAGTTTTACAGGATTTTATATAGCACTAGATCAGGAGTTTTAGGGGATTTTATATAGCACTAGATCAGGGGTTTTAGGGGATTTTATATAGCACAAGATCAGGAGTTTCAGTGGATTTTATATAGCACTAGATCAGGAGTTTAAGAGGATATTATATAGCACTAGATCAGGAGTTTTACAGGATTTTATATAGCACTAGATCAGGAGATTTACAGGATTTTATATAGCACTAGATCAGGAGTTTTAGGGGATTTTATATAGCACTAGATCAGGAGTTTTAAAGGATTTTATATAGCACTAGATCAGGAGTTTTAGGGGATTTTATATAGCACTAGATCAGGGGTTTTAGGGGATTTTATATAGTACTACATCAGGAGTTTTACAGGATTTTATATAGCACTAGATCAGGAGTTTTAGGGAATTTTATATAGCACTAGATCAGGAGTTTTACAGGATTTTATATAGCACTAGATCAGGAGATTTACAGGATTTTATATAGCACTAGATCAGGAGTTTTAGGGGATTTTATATAGCACTAGATCAGGAGTTTTAGGGGATTTTATATAGCACTAGATCAGGAGTTTTAGGGGATTTTATATAGCACTAGATCAGGGGTTTTAGGGGATTTTATATAGCACTACATCAGGAGATTTACAGGATTTTATATAGCACTAGATCAGGAGTTTTAGGGAATTTTATATAGCACTAGATCAGGAGTTTTACAGGATTTTATATAGCACTAGATCAGGAGATTTACAGGATTTTATATAGCACTAGATCAGGAGTTTTAGGGGATTTTATATAGCACTAGATCAGGAGTTTTAGGGGATTTTATATAGCACTAGATCAGGAGTTTTACAGGATTTTATATAGCACTAGATCAGGAGATTTACAGGATTTTATATAGCACTAGATCAGGAGTTTTAGGGGATTTTATATAGCACTAGATCAGGAGTTTTACAGGATTTTATATAGCACTAGATCAGGAGATTTACAGGATTTTATATAGCACTAGATCAGGAGTTTTAGGGGATTTTATATAGCACTAGATCAGGAGTTTTAGGGGATTTTATATAGCACTAGATCAGGAGTTTTAGGGGATTTTATATAGCACTAGATCAGGAGTTTCAGAGGATTTTATATAGCACTAGATCAGGAGTTATAGAAGATTTTATATAGAACTAGATCAGGAGTTCAAGGGATTTTATATAGCTCTAGATCAGGAGTTTTCGAGGATTTTATATAGCACTAGACAAGGCGCTTCACAGGATTTCATATAGCACTATATCAGGAGTTTTACATGATTATATAAAGCACTAGATCAGGAGTTTTACAGAATTTTATATAGAACTAGATCAGGAGTTTTAGAGGATTTTATATAGTACTAGATCAGGCGTGTTACAGGATTTTATATAGCACTAGATCAGGAGTTTTACAGGATTTTATATGGCAGTAGATCAGGAGTTTTACAGGATTTTGTATGGCAGTAGATCAGGAGTTTTACAGGATTTTATATGGCAGTAGATCAGGAGTTGTAGAGGATTTTCTATAGTACTAGATCAGGAGTTTTAGAGGATTTTATATAGCACTAGATCAGGAGTTATCGAGGATTTTATATAGCACTAGATCAGGAGTTTTAGAGGATTTTATATAGCACTAGATCCGGAGGTTTAGGGGATTTTATATAGCACTAGATCAGGAGTTTTAGGGGATTTTATATAGCACTAGATCCGGAGTTTTACTGGATTTTATATTGCACTATATCAGGAGTTATCGAGGATTTTATATAGCACTAGATCAGGAGTTTTAGAGGATTTTATATAGCACTAGATCAGGAGTTTTAGAGGATTTTATATAGCACTAGATCCGGAGTTTCACTGGATTTTATATAGCACTTGATCAGGAGTTTTAGGTTATTTTATATAGCACTAGATTAGGAGTTTTAGGGGATTTTATATAGCACTAGATCAGGAGTTTTAGGGGATTTTATATAGCACAAGATCAGGAGTTTCAGAGGATTTTATATAGCACTAGATCAGGAGTTTAAGAGGATTTTATATAGCACTAGATCAGGAGTTTTACAGGATTTTATATAGCACTAGATCAGGAGATTTACAGGATTTTATATAGCACTAGATCAGGAGTTTTAGGGGATTTTATATAGCACTAGATCAGGAGTTTTACAGGATTTTATATAGCACTAGATCAGGAGTTTTAGGGGATTTTATATAGCACTAGATCAGGGGTTTTAGGGGATTTTATATAGCACTACATCAGGAGTTTTACAGGATTATATATAGCACTAGATCAGGAGTTTTAGGGAATTTTATATAGCACTAGATCAGGAGTTTTACAGGATTTTATATAGCACTAGATCAGGAGATTTACAGGATTTTATATAGCACTAGATCAGGAGTTTTACAGGATTTTATATAGCACTATATCAGGAGATTTACAGGATTTTATATAGCACTAGATCAGGAGATTTACAGGATTTTATATAGCACTAGATCAGGAGTTTTAGGGGATTTTATATAGCACTAGATCAGGAGTTTTAGGGGATTTTATATAGCACTAGATCAGGAGTTTTACTGGATTTTATATAGCACTAGATCAGGAGTTTTAGGGGATTTTATATAGCACTAGATCAGGATTTTTACTGGATTTTATATAGCACTAGATCAGGAGATTTACAGGATTTTATATAGCTCTAGATCAGGAGTTTTAGGGGATTTTATAAAGCACTAGATCCGTAGTTTTACTGGATTTTAGATAGCACTAGATCAGGAGTTATCGAGGATTTTATATAGCACTATATCAGGAGTTATCGAGGATTTATATAGCACTAGATCAGGAGTTTTAGAGGATTTTATATAGCACTAGATCCGGAGGTTTAGGGGATTTTATATAGCACTAGATCAGGAGTTTTAGGGGATTTTATATAGCACTAGATCCGGAGTTTTACTGGATTTTATATAGCACTATATCAGGAGTTATCGAGGATTTTATATAGCACTAGATCAGGAGTTTTAGAGGATTTTATATAGCACTAGATCAGGAGTTTAAGAGGATTTTATATAGCACTAGAGCCGGAGTTTCACTGGATTTTATATAGCACTTGATCAGGAGTTTTAGGTTATTTTATATAGCACTAGATCAGGAGTTTTAGGGGATTTTATATAGCACTAGATCAGGAGTTTTAGGGGATTTTATATAGCACAAGATCAGGAGTTTCAGAGGATTTTATATAGCACTAGATCAGGAGTTTAAGAGGATTTTATATAGCACTAGATCAGGAGTTTTACAGGATTTTTTATAGCACTAGATCAGGAGATTTACAGGATTTTATATAGCACTAGATCAGGAGTTTTAGGGGATTTTATATAGCACTAGATCAGGAGATTTAAAGGATTTTATATAGCACTAGATCAGAAGTTTTAGGGGATTTTATATAGCACTAGATCAGGGGTTTTAGGGGATTTTATATAGCACTACATCAGGAGTTTTAGGGGATTTTATATAGCACTAGATCAGGAGTTTTAGGGAATTTTATATAGCACTAGATCAGGAGTTTTACAGGATTTTATATAGCACTAGATCAGGAGATTTACAGGATTTTATATAGCACTAGATCAGGAGTTTTAGGGGATTTATATAGCACTAGATCAGGAGTTTTAGGGGATTTTATATAGCACTAGATCAGGAGTTTTAGGGGATTTTATATAGCACTAGATCAGGAGTTTTAGGGGATTTTATATAGCACAAGATCAGGAGTTTCAGAGGATTTTATATAGCACTAGATCAGGAGTTTAAGAGGATTTTATATAGCACTAGATCAGGAGTTTTACAGGATTTTATATAGCACTAGATCAGGAGATTTACAGGATTTTATATAGCACTAGATCAGGAGTTTTAGGGGATTTTATATAGCACTAGATCAGGAGTTTTACAGGATTTTATATAGCACTAGATCAGGAGTTTTAGGGGATTTTATATAGCACTAGATCAGGGGTTTTAGGGGATTTTATATAGCACTACATCAGGAGATTTACAGGATTTTATATAGCACTAGATCAGGAGTTTTTGGGAATTTTATATAGCACTAGATCAGGAGTTTTACAGGATTTTATATAGCACTTGATCAGGAGATTTACAGGATTTTATATAGCACTAGATCAGGAGTTTTAGGGGATTTTATATAGCACTAGATCAGGAGTTTTAGGGGATTTTATATAGCACTAGATCAGGAGTTTTACAGGATTTTATATAGCACTAGATCAGGAGATTTACAGGATTTTATATAGCACTAGATCAGGAGTTTTACAGGATTTTATATAGCACTAGATCAGGAGATTTACAGGATTTTATATAGCACTAGATCAGGAGTTTTAGGGGATTTTATATAGCACTAGATCAGGAGATTTAAAGGATTTTATATAGCACTAGATCAGAAGTTTTAGGGGATTTTATATAGCACTAGATCAGGGGTTTTAGGGGATTTTATATAGCACTACATCAGGAGTTTTACAGGATTTTATATAGCACTAGATCAGGAGTTTTAGGGAATTTTATATAGCACTAGATCAGGAGTTTTACAGGATTTTATATAGCACTAGATCAGGAGATTTACAGGATTTTATATAGCACTAGATCAGGAGTTTTAGGGGATTTATATAGCACTAGATCAGGAGTTTTAGGGGATTTTATATAGCACTAGATCAGGAGTTTTAGGGGATTTTATATAGCACTAGATCAGGAGTTTTAGGGGATTTTATATAGCACAAGATCAGGAGTTTCAGAGGATTTTATATAGCACTAGATCAGGAGTTTAAGAGGATTTTATATAGCACTAGATCAGGAGTTTTACAGGATTTTATATAGCACTAGATCAGGAGATTTACAGGATTTTATATAGCACTAGATCAGGAGTTTTAGGGGATTTTATATAGCACTAGATCAGGAGTTTTACTGGATTTTATATAGAACTAGATCAGGAGTTTTAGGGGATTTTATATAGCACTAGATCAGGATTTTTACTGGATTTTATATAGCACTAGATCAGGAGATTTACAGGATTTTATATAGCTCTAGATCAGGAGTTTTAGGGGATTTTATAAAGCACTAGATCCGTAGTTTTACTTGATTTTAGATAGCACTAGATCAGGAGTTATCGAGGATTTTATATAGCACTATATCAGGAGTTATCGAGGATTTATATAGCACTAGATCAGGAGTTTTAGAGGATTTTATATAGCACTAGATCCGGAGGTTTAGGGGATTTTATATAGCACCAGATCAGGAGTTTTAGGGGATTTTATATAGCACTAGATCCGGAGTTTTACTGGATTTTATATAGCACTATATCAGGAGTTATCGAGGATTTTATATAGCACTAGATCAGGAGTTTTAGAGGATTTTATATAGCACTAGATCAGGAGTTTTAGAGGATTTTATATAGCACTAGAGCCGGAGTTTCACTGGATTTTATATAGCACTTGATCAGGAGTTTTAGGTTATTTTATATAGCACTAGATCAGGAGTTTTAGGGGATTTTATATAGCACTAGATCAGGAGTTTTAGGGGATTTTATATAGCACAAGATCAGGAGTTTCAGAGGATTTTATATAGCACTAGATCAGGAGTTTAAGAGGATTTTATATAGCACTAGATCAGGAGTTTTACAGGATTTTATATAGCACTAGATCAGGAGATTTACAGGATTTTATATAGCACTAGATCAGGAGTTTTAGGGGATTTTATATAGCACTAGATCAGGAGATTTAAAGGATTTTATATAGCACTAGATCAGAAGTTTTAGGGGATTTTATATAGCACTAGATCAGGGGTTTTAGGGGATTTTATATAGCACTACATCAGGAGTTTTACAGGATTTTATATAGCACTAGATCAGGAGTTTTAGGGAATTTTATATAGCACTAGATCAGGAGTTTTACAGGATTTTATATAGCACTAGATCAGGAGATTTACAGGATTTTATATAGCACTAGATCAGGAGTTTTAGGGGATTTTATATAGCACTAGATCAGGAGTTTTACAGGATTTTATATAGCACTAGATCAGGAGTTTTAGGGGATTTTATATAGCACTAGATCAGGGGTTTTAGGGGATTTTATATAGCACTACATCAGGAGATTTACAGGATTTTATATAGCACTAGATCAGGAGTTTTAGGGAATTTTATATAGCACTAGATCAGGAGTTTTACAGGATTTTATATAGCACTAGATCAGGAGATTTACAGGATTTTATATAGCACTAGATCAGGAGTTTTAGGGGATTTTATATAGCACTAGATCAGGAGTTTTAGGGGATTTTATATAGCACTAGATCAGGAGTTTTACAGGATTTTATATAGCACTAGATCAGGAGATTTACAGGATTTTATATAGCACTAGATCAGGAGTGTTAGGGGATTTTATATAGAACTAGATCCGGAGTTTTACAGGATTTTATATAGCACTAGATCAGGAGATTTACAGGATTTTATATAGCACTAGATCAGGAGTTTTAGGGGATTTTATATAGCACTAGATCAGGAGTTTTAGGGGATTTTATATAGCACTAGATCAGGAGTTTTAGGGGATTTTATATAGCACTAGATCAGGAGTTTCAGAGGATTTTATATAGCACTAGATCAGGAGTTATAGAAGATTTTATATAGAACTAGATCAGGAGTTTAAGGGATTTTTTATAGCTCTAGATCAGGAGTTTTCGAGGATTTTATATAGCACTAGACAAGGCGCTTCACAGGATTTCATATAGCACTATATCAGGAGTTTTACATGATTATATAAAGCACTAGATCAGGAGTTTTACAGAATTTTATATAGAACTAGATCAGGAGTTTTAGAGGATTTTATATAGCACTAGATCAGGCGTGTTACAGGATTTTATATAGCACTAGATCAGGAGTTTTACAGGATTTTATATGGCAGTAGATCAGGAGTTTTACAGGATTTTGTATGGCAGTAGATCAGGAGTTTTACAGGATTTTATATGGCAGTAGATCAGGAGTTGTAGAGGATTTTCTATAGTACTAGATCAGGAGTTTTAGAGGATTTTATATAGCACTAGATCAGGAGTTATCGAGGATTTTATATAGCACTAGATCAGGAGTTTTAGAGGATTTTATATAGCACTAGATCCGGAGGTTTAGGGGATTTTATATAGCACTAGATCAGGAGTTTTAGGGGATTTTATATAGCACTAGATCCGGAGTTTTACTGGATTTTATATAGCACTATATCAGGAGTTATCGAGGATTTTATATAGCACTAGATCAGGAGTTTTAGAGGATTTTATATAGCACTAGATCAGGAGTTTTAGAGGATTTTATATAGCACTAGATCCGGAGTTTCACTGGATTTTATATAGCACTTGATCAGGAGTTTTAGGTTATTTTATATAGCACTAGATCAGGAGTTTTAGGGGATTTTATATAGCACTAGATCAGCAGTTTTAGGGGATTTTATATAGCACAAGATCAGGAGTTTCAGAGGATTTTATATAGCACTAGATCAGGAGTTTAAGAGGATTTTATATAGCACTAGATCAGGAGTTTTACAGGATTTTATATAGCACTTGATCAGGAGATTTACAGGATTTTATATAGCACTAGATCAGGAGTTTTAGGGGATTTTATATAGCACTAGATCAGGAGTTTTACAGGATTTTATATAGCACTAGATCAGGAGTTTTAGGGGATTTTATATAGCACTAGATCAGGGGTTTTAGGGGATTTTATATAGCACTACATCAGGAGTTTTACAGGATTTTATATAGCACTAGATCAGGAGTTTTAGGGAATTTTATATAGCACTAGATCAGGAGTTTTACAGGATTTTATATAGCACTAGATCAGGAGATTTACAGGATTTAATATAGCACTAGATCAGGAGTTTTAGGGGATTTTATATAGCACTAGATCAGGAGTTTTAGGGGATTTTATATAGCACTAGATCAGGAGTTTTACAGGATTTTATATAGCACTAGATCAGGAGACTTACAGGATTTAATATAGCACTAGATCAGGAGTTTTAGGGGATTTTATATAGCACTAGATCAGGAGTTTTAGGGGATTTTATATAGCACTAGATCAGGAGTTTTACAGGATTTTATATGGCACTAGATCAGGAGCTTTACAGGATTTTATATAGCACTAGATCAGGAGTTTTAGGGGATTTTATATAGCACTAGATCAGGAGTTTTAGGGGATTTTATATAGCACTAGATCTGGAGTTTTACAGGATTTTATATAGCACTAGATCAGGAGATTTACAGGATTTTATATAGCACTAGATCAGGAGTTTTAGAGGATTTTATATAGCACTAGATCAGGAGTTTTACAGGATTTTATATAGCACTAGATCAGGAGTTTTAGGGGATTTTATATAGCACTAGATCAGGGGTTTTAGGGGATTTTATATAGCACTACATCAGGAGATTTACAGGATTTTATATAGCACTAGATCAGGAGTTTAAGGGAATTTTATATAGCACTAGATCAGGAGTTTTACAGGATTTTATATAGCACTAGATCAGGAGACTTACAGGATTTTATATAGCACTAGATCAGGAGTTTTAGGGGATTTTATATAGCACTAGATCAGGAGTTTAGGGGATTATATATAGAACTAAATCAGGAGTTTTACAGGATTTTATATAGCACTAGATCAGGAGATTTACAGGATTTTATATAGCACTAGATCAGGAGTTTTAGGGGATTTTATATAGCACTAGATCAGGAGTTTTACAGGATTTTATATAGCACTAGATCAGGAGATTTACAGGATTTTATATAGCACTAGATCAGGAGTTTTAGGGGATTTTATATAGCACTAGATCAGGAGTTTTAGGGGATTTTATATAGCACTAGATCAGGAGTTTTAGGGGATTTTATATAGCACTAGATCAGGAGTTTCAGAGGATTTTATATAGCACTAGATCAGGAGTTATAGAAGATTTTATATAGAACTAGATCAGGAGTTTAAGGGATTTTATATAGCTCTAGATCAGGAGTTTTCGAGGATTTCATATAGCACTATATCAGGAGTTTTACATGATTATATAAAGCACTAGATCAGGAGTTTTACAGAATTTTATATAGAACTAGATCAGGAGTTTTAGAGGATTTTATATAGCACTAGATCAGGCGTGTTACAGGATTTTATATAGCACTAGATCAGGAGTTTTACAGGATTTTATATGGCAGTAGATCAGGAGTTTTACAGGATTTTATGTGGCAGTAGATCAGGAGTTTTACAGGATTTTATATGGCAGTAGATCAGGAGTTGTAGAGGATTTTCTATAGTACTAGATCAGGAGTTTTAGAGGATTTTATATAGCACTAGATCAGGAGTTATCGAGGATTTTATATAGCACTAGATCAGGAGTTTTAGGTTATTTTATATAGCACTATATCAGGAGTTATCGAGGATTTTATATAGCACTATATCAGGAGTTTTAGAGGATTTTATATAGCACTAGATCAGGACTTATCGAGGATATTATATAGCACTATATCAGGAGTTTTAGAGGATTTTATATAGCACTATATCAGGAGTTATCGAGGATATTATATAGCACTATATCAGGAGTTTTAGAGGATTTTATATAGCACAAGATCCGGAGTTTTACAGGATTTTATATAGCACAAGATCAGGAGTTTTACTGGATTTTATATAGCACTAGATCAGGAGATTTACAGGATTTTATATAGCACTAGATCAGGAGTTTTAGGGGATTTTATTTAGCACTAGATCAGGAGTTTTACTGGATTTTATATAGCAATAGATCAGGAGATTTACAGGATTTTATATATCACTAGATCAGGAGTTTTAGGGGATTTTATATATCACTAGATCAGGAGTTTTAGGGGATTTTATATAGCACTAGATCAGGAGTTTTACTGGATTTTATATAGCACTAGATCAGGAGATTTACAGGATTTTATATAGCACTAGATCAGGAGTTTTAGGGGATTTTATATAGCACTAGATCCGTAGTTTTACTGGATTTTATATAGCACTAGATCAGGAGTTATCGAGGATTTTATATAGCACTATATCAGGAGTTATCGAGTATTTTATATAGCACTAGATCAGGAGTTTTAGAGGATTTTATATAGCACTAGATCCGGGGTTTTAGGGGATTTTATATAGCACTAGATCAGGAGTTTTAGGGGATTTTATATAGCACTAGATCCGGAGTTTTACTGGATTTTATATAGCACTATATCAGGAGTTATCGAGGATTTTATATAGCACTAGATCAGGAGTTTTAGAGGATTTTATATAGCACTAGATCAGGAGTTTTAGAGGATTTTTTATAGCACTAGATCCGGAGTTTCACTGGATTTTATATAGCACTAGATCAGGAGTTTTAGGTTATTTTATATAGCACTAGATCAGGAGTTGTAGGGGATTTTATATAGCACTAGATCAGGAGTTTTAGGGGATTTTATATAGCACTAGATAAGGAGTTTTACTGGATTTTATATAGCACTAGATCAGGAGTTTTACTGGATTTTATATAGCACTAGATCAGGAGATTTACAGGATTTTATATAGCACTAGATCAGGAGTTTTAGGGGATTTTATATAGCACAAGATCAGGAGTTTAAGAGGATTTTATATAGCACTAGATCAGGAGTTTCAGAGGATTTTATATAGCACTAGATCAGGAGTTTTACAGGATTTTATATAGCACTAGATCAGGAGATTTACAGGATATTATATAGCACTAGATCAGGAGTTTTAGGGGATTTTATATAGCACTAGATCAGGAGTTTTACAGGATTTTATATAGCACTAGATCAGGAATTTTTGGGGATTTTATATAGCACTAGATCAGGAGTTTTAGGGGATTTTATATAGCACTAGATCAGGAGTTTTAGGGGATTTTATATAGCACTAGATCAGGAGTTTAAGAGGATTTTATATAGCACTAGATCAGGAGATTTACAGGATTTTATATAGCACTAGATCAGGAGTTTTAGGGGATTTTATATAGCACTAGATCAGGAGTTTTAGGGGATTTTATATAGCACTAGATCAGGAGTTTTACAGGATTTTATAAAGAACTAGATCAGGAGATTTACAGGATTTTATATAGCACTAGGTCAGGAGTTTTAGGGGATTTTATATAGCACTAGATCAGGAGTTTTACAGGATTTTATTTAGCACTAGATCAGGAGATTTACAGGATTTTATATAGCACTAGATCAGGAGTTTTAGGGGATTTTTTATAGCACTAGATCAGGAGTTTTAGGGGATTTTATATAGCACTAGATCAGGAGTTTTAGGGGATTTTATATAGCACTAGATCAGGAGTTTCAGAGGATTTTATAGAGCACTAGATCAGGAGATTTACAGGATTTTATATGGCAGTAGATCAGGAGTTTTACAGGATTTTATATAGCACTAGATCAGGAGATTTACAGGATTTTATATAGCACTTGATCAGGAGTGTTAGGGGATTTTATAGAGCACTAGATCAGGAGTTTTACAGGATTTTATATCGCACTAGATCAGGAGTTTCAGAGGATTTCATAGAGCACTAGATCAGGAGTTTTACAGGATTTTATATGGCACTAGATCAGGAGTTTTACAGGATTTTATATAGCACTAGATCAGGAGATTTACAGGATTTTATATAGCACTAGATCAGGAGTTTTAGGGGATTTTATATAGCACTAGATCAGGAGTTTTAGGGGATTTCATGTAGCACTAGATCAGGAGTTTCAGAGGATTTTATATAGCACTAGATCAGGAGTTTCAGAGGATTTTATATAGCACTAGATCAGGAGTTTCAGAGGATTTTATATAGCACTAGATCAGGATTTTCAGAGGATTTTATAGAGCACTAGATCAGGAGTTTTACAGGATTTTATATGGCAGTAGATCAGGAGTTTTACAGGATTTTATATAGCACTAGATCAGGAGATTTACAGGATTTTATATAGCACTAGATCAGGAGTTTCAGAGGATTTTATAGAGCACTAGATCAGGAGTTTTACAGGATTTTATATGGCAGTAGATCAGGAGTTTTACAGGATTTTATATAGCACTAGATCAGGAGATTTACAGGATTTTATATAGCACTAGATCAGGAGTTTTAGGGGATTTTATATAGCACTAGATCAGGAGTTTTAGGGGATTTTATGTAGCACTAGATCAGGAGTTTCAGAGGATTTTATATAGCACTAGATCAGGAGTTTCAGAGGATTTTATATAGCACTAGATCAGGAGTTTCAGAGGATGTTATATAGCACTAGATCAGGAGATTTACAGGATTTTATATAGCACTAGATCAGGAGTTTTAGGTTATTTTATATAGCACTAGATAAGGAGATTTACAGGATTTTATATAGCACTAGATCAGGAGTTTTAGGTTATTTTATATAGCACTTGATCAGGAGATTTACAGGATTTTATATAGCACTAGATCAGGAGTTATAGAGGATTTTATATAGCACTATATCAGGAGATATCGAGGATTTTATATAGCACTAGATCAGGAGATTTACAGGATTTTATATGGCAGTAGATCAGGAGTTTTACAGGATTTTATATGGCACTAGATCAGGAGATTTACAGGATTTTATATAGCACTAGATCAGGAGTTTTACAGGATTTTATATAGCACTAGATCAGGAGTTTTAGGTTATTTTATATAGCACTAGATCAGGAGTTTTACTGGATTTTATATAGCACTAGATCAGGAGTTTTACTGGATTTTATATAGCACTAGATCAGGAGATTTACAGGATTTTATATAGCACTAGATCAGGAGTTTTAGGGGATTTTATATAGCACAAGATCAGGAGTTTCAGAGGATTTTATATAGCACTGGATCAGGAGTTTCAGAGGATTTTACATAGCACTAGATCAGGAGTTTTACAGGATTTTATATAGCACTAGATCAGGAGATTTACAGGATTTTATATAGCACTAGATCAGGAGTTATAGGGGATTTTATATAGCACTAGATCATGAGTTTTACAGGATTTTATATAGCACTAGATCAGGAGTTTTAGGGGATTTTATATAGCACTAGATCAGGGGTTTTAGGGGATTTTATATAGCACTAGATCAGGAGTTTTAGGGGATTTTATATAGCACTAGATCAGGAGTTTTAGAGGATTTTATATAGCACTAGATCAGGAGTTTTAGGGGATTTTATGTAGCACTAGATCAGGAGTTTCAGAGGATTTTATATAGCACTAGATCAGGAGTTTCAGAGGATTTTATATAGCACTAGATCAGGAGTTTTACAGGATTTTATAAAGCACTAGATCAGGAGATTTACAGGATTTTATATAGCACTAGATCAGGAGTTTTACAGGATTTTATATAGCACTAGATCAGGAGTTTTACTGGATTTTATATAGCACTAGATCAGGAGTTTTACTGGATTTTATATAGCACTAGATCAGGAGATTTACAGGATTTTATATAGCACTAGATCAGGAGTTTTAGGGGATTTTATATAGCACAAGATCAGGAGTTTCAGAGGATTTTATATAGCACTGGATCAGGAGTTTCAGAGGATTTTATATAGCACTAGATCAGGAGTTTTACAGGATTTTATATAGCACTAGAATAGGAGATTTACAGGATTTTATATAGCACTAGATCAGGAGTTTTAGGGGATTTTATATAGCACTAGATCATGAGTTTTACAGGATTTTATATAGCACTAGATCAGGAGTTTTAGGGGATTTTATATAGCACTAGATCAGGGGTTTTAGGGGATTTTATATAGCACTAGATCAGGAGTTTTAGGGGATTTTATATAGCACTAGATCAGGAGTTTTAGAGGATTTTATATAGAACTAGATCAGGAGTTTTAGGGGATTTTATGTAGCACTAGATCAGGAGTTTCAGAGGATTTTATATAGCACTAGATCAGGAGTTTCAGAGGATTTTATATAGCACTAGATCAGGAGTTTTACAGGATTTTATAAAGCACTAGATCAGGAGATTTACAGGATTTTATATAGCACTAGATCAGGAGTTTTAGGGGATTTTATATAGCACTAGATCAGGAGTTTTACAGGATTTTATATAGCACTAGATCAGGAGATTTACAGGATTTTATATAGCACTAGATCAGGAGTTTTAGGGGATTTTATATAGCACTAGATCAGGAGTTTTAGGGGATTTTATATAGCACTAGATCAGGAGTTTTAGGGGATTTTATATAGCACTAGATCAGGAGTTTCAGAGGATTTTATAGAGCACTAGATCAGGAGATTTACAGGATTTTATATGGCAGTAGATCAGGAGTTTTACAGGATTTTATATAGCACTAGATCAGGAGATTTACAGGATTTTATATAGCACTAGATCAGGAGTTTTAGGGGATTTTATAGAGCACTAGATCAGGAGTTTTACAGGATTTTATATAGCACTAGATCAGGAGTTTCAGAGGATTTTATAGAGCACTAGATCAGGAGTTTTACAGGATTTTATATGGCACTAGATCAGGAGTTTTACAGGATTTTATATAGCACTAGATCAGGAGATTTACAGCATTTTATATAGCACTAGATCAGGAGTTTTAGGGGATTTTATATAGCACTAGATCAGGAGTTTTAGGGGATTTTATGTAGCACTAGATCAGGAGTTTCAGAGGATTTTATATAGCACTAGATCAGGAGTTTCAGAGGATTTTATATAGCACTAGATCAGGAGTTTCAGAGGATTTTATATAGCACTAGATCAGGAGTTTCAGAGGATTTTATAGAGCACTAGATCAGGGGTTTTACAGGATTTTATATGGCAGTAGATCAGGAGTTTTACAGGATTTTATATAGCACTAGATCAGGAGATTTACAGGATTTTATATAGCACTAGATCAGGAGTTTCAGAGGATTTTATAGAGCACCAGATCAGGAGTTTTACAGGATTTTATATGACACTAGATCAGGAGTTTTACAGGATTTTATATAGCACTAGATCAGGAGATTTACAGGATTTTATATAGCACTAGATCAGGAGTTTTAGGGGATTTTATATAGCACTAGATCAGGAGTTTTAGGGGATTTTATGTAGCACTAGATCAGGAGTTTCAGAGGATTTTATATAGAACTAGATCAGGAGTTTCAGAGGATTTTATATAGCACTAGATCAGGAGTTTCAGAGGATTTTATATAGCACTAGATCAGGAGATTTACAGGATTTTATATAGCACTAGATCAGGAGTTTTAGGTTATTTTATATAGCACTAGATAAGGAGATTTACAGGATTTTATATAGCACTAGATCAGGAGTTTTAGGTTATTTTATATAGCACTTGATCAGGAGATTTACAGGATTTTATATAGCACTAGATCAGGAGTTATAGAGGATTTTATATAGCACTATATCAGGAGTTATCGAGGATTTTATATAGCACTAGATCAGGAGATTTACAGGATTTTATATGGCAGTAGATCAGGAGTTTTACAGGATTTTATATGGCACTAGATCAGGAGATTTACAGGATTTTATATAGCACTAGATCAGGAGTTTTACAGGATTTTATATAGCCCTAGATCAGGAGTTTTACAGGATTTTATATAGCACTAGATCAGGAGTTTTAGGGGATTTTATATAGCACTAGATCAGGAGTTTTAGGGGATTTTATGTAGCACTAGATCAGGAGTTTCAGAGGATTTTATATAGCACTAGATCAGGAGTTTCAGAGGATTTTATATAGCACTAGATCAGGAGTTTCAGAGGATTTTATATAGCACTAGATCAGGAGATTTACAGGATTTTATATAGCACTAGATCAGGAGTTTTAGGTTATTTTATATAGCACTAGATAAGGAGTTTTACAAGATTTTATATAGCAGTAGATCAGGAGTTTTAGGTTATTTTATATAGCACTAGATCAGTAGATTTACAGGATTTTATATAGCACTTGATCAGGAGTTATCGAGGATTTTATATAGAACTAGATCAGGAGTTTTAGGGGATTTTAAATAGCACTAGATCAGGAGATTTACAGGATTTTATATAGCACTAGATCAGGAGTTTTAGGTTATTTTATATAGCACTAGATCAGGAGTTTTACAGGATTTTATATAGCACTAGATCAGGAGTTTTAGAGGATTTTATATAGCACTAGATCAGGAGTTTTAGGGGATTTTATATAGCACTAGATCAGGAGTTTTACTGGATTTTATATAGCACTAGATCAGGAGATTTACAGGATTTTATATAGCACTAGATCAGGAGTTTTAGGGGATTTTATATAGCACTAGATCCGTAGTTTTACTGGATTTTATATAGCACTAGATCAGGAGTTATCGAGGATTTTATATAGCACTATATCAGGAGTTATCGAGGATTTTATATAGCACTAGATCAGGGGTTTTAGAGGATTTTATATAGCACTAGATCCGGAGTTTTACTGGATTTTATATAGCACTATATCAGGAGTTATCGAGGATTTTATATAGCACTAGATCAGGAGTTTTAGAGGATTTTATATAGCACTAGATCAGGAGTTTTAGAGGATTTTATATAGCACTAGATCCGGAGTTTCACTGGATTTTATATAGCACTAGATCAGGAGTTTTAGGTTATTTTATATAGCACTAGATCAGGAGTTGTAGGGGATTTTATATAGCACTAGATCAGGAGTTTTAGGGGATTTTATATAGCACTAGATCAGGAGTTTTACTGGATTTTATATAGCACTAGATCAGGAGTTTTACTGGATTTTATATAGCACTAGATCAGGAGATTTACAGGATTTTATATAGCACTAGATCAGGAGTTTTAGGGGATTTTATATAGCACAAGATCAGGAGTTTCAGAGGATTTTATATAGCACTAGATCAGGAGTTTCAGAGGATTTTACATAGCACTAGATCAGGAGTTTTACAGGATTTTATATAGCACTAGATCAGGAGATTTACAGGATTTTATATAGCACTAGATCAGGAGTTTTAGGGGATTTTATATAGCACTAGATCCGGAGTTTTACTGGATTTTATATAGCACTATATCAGGAGTTATCGAGGATTTTATATAGCACTAGATCAGGAGTTTTAGAGGATTTTATATAGCACTAGATCCGGAGTTTCACTGGATTTTATATTGCACTAGATCAGGAGATTTACAGGATTTTATATAGCACTAGATAAGGACTTTTAGGTTATTTTATATAGCACTAGGTCAGGAGTTTTAGGGGATTTTATATAGCACTAGATCAGGAGTTTTAGGGGATTTTATATTGCACTTGATCAGGAGTTTTAGGGGATTTTATATAGCACTAGATCAGGAGTTTTACAGGATTTTATATAGCACGAGGTCAGGAGTTTTAGGGGATTTTATATAGCACTAGATCCGGAGTTTTACTGGAGTTTATATAGCATTAGATCAGGAGTTTTAGAGGATTTTATATAGCACTAGATCTGGAGTTTTAGAGGATTTTATATAGCACTAGATCAGGAGTTTTAGGGGATTTTATATAGCACTAGATCCGGAGTTTTACTGGATTTTATATAGCACTAGATCAGGAGTTTTAGGTTATTTTATATAGCACTAGATCAGGAGTTTTAGAGGATTTTATATAGCACTAGATCCGGAGTTTCACTGGATTTTATATAGCACTAGATCAGGAGATTTACAGGATTTTATATAGCACTAGATCAGGAGTTTTAGGTTATTTTATATAGCACTAGATCAGGAGTTTTAGGGGATTTTATATAGCACTAGATCAGGAGTTTTAGGGGATTTTATATAGCACTAGATCAGGAGTTTTAGAGGATTTTATATAGCACTAGATCCGGAGTTTCACTGGATTTTATATTGCACTAGATCAGGAGATTTACAGGATTTTATATAGCACTAGATAAGGACTTTTAGGTTATTTTATATAGCACTAGATCAGGAGTTTTAGGGGATTTTATATAGCACTAGATCAGGAGTTTTAGGGGATTTTATATTGCACTTGATCAGGAGTTTTAGGGGATTTTATATAGCACTAGATCAGGAGTTTTACAGGATTTTATATAGCACGAGGTCAGGAGTTTTAGGGGATTTTATATAGCACTAGATCCGGAGTTTTACTGGAGTTTATATAGCATTAGATCAGGAGTTTTAGAGGATTTTATATAGCACTAGATCTGGAGTTTTAGAGGATTTTATATAGCACTAGATCAGGAGTTTTAGGGGATTTTATATAGCACTAGATCCGGAGTTTTACTGGATTTTATATAGCACTAGATCAGGAGTTTTAGGTTATTTTATATAGCACTAGATCAGGAGTTTTAGAGGATTTTATATAGCACTAGATCCGGAGTTTCACTGGATTTTATATAGCACTAGATCAGGAGATTAACAGGATTTTATATAGCACTAGATCAGGAGTTTTAGGTTATTTTATATAGCACTAGATCAGGAGTTTTAGGGGATTTTATATAGCACTAGATCAGGAGTTTTAGGGGATTTTATATAGCACTAGATCAGGAGTTTTAGGGGATTTTATATAGCACTAGATCAGGAGTTTTAGGGGATTTTATATTGCATAAGATCAGGAGTTTAAGAGGATTTTATATAGCACTAGATCCGGAGTTTCACTGGATTTTATATAGCACTAGATCAGGAGATTTACAGGATTTTATATAGCACTAGATCAGGAGTTTTAGGTTATTTTATATAGCACTAGATCAGGAGTTTTAGGGGATTTTATATAGCACTAGATCAGGAGTTTTACAGGATTTTATATAGCACTAGATCAGGAGTTTTAGGGGATTTTATATAGCACTAGATCAGGGGTTTTAGGGGATTTTATATAGCACTAGATCAGGAGTTTTAGGGGATTTTATATAGTACTAGATCAGGCGTTTCAGATGATTTTATATAGCACTAGATTAGGAGTTTTAGGAGATTTTATATAGCACGAGATCAGGAGTTTAAGAGGTTTTTGTACAGCAGAAGATCAGGAGTTTTAGAGAATTTTATATAGCACTAGATCAGGAGTTTTATCTTATTTTATACAGCACTAGATCAGGAGATTTACAGGATTTTATATAGCACTAGATCAGGAGTTTTCTGGATTTTATATAGCACTAGATCCGGAGTTTTAGAGGATTTTATATAGCACAAGATCAGGAGTTAAAGATTATTTTAAATAGCACTAGATCAGGAGTTTTAGGGCATTGTATATAGAACTAGATCAGGAGTTTTACAGGATTTTATATAGCACTAGATCAGTAGTTTACGAGGATTTTCTTTAGAACTAGATCAGGCGTTTAAGAGGATTTTATATAGCACTAGATCAAGAGTTTTACAGAATTATATAGCACTAGATCAGGCGTTTTACAGGCTTTTATATAGCACTATATCAGGAGTTTTAGAGGATTTTATATAGCACTAGATCAGGAGTTTTACAGGA
Source organism: Euprymna scolopes (assembly GCF_053919585.1). Lineage (NCBI taxonomy): Eukaryota > Metazoa > Mollusca > Cephalopoda > Sepiida > Sepiolidae > Euprymna > Euprymna scolopes. Next base: position 3,140,023 of record NC_136502.1, read on the forward strand.
TTTTATATAGCACTAGATCAGGAGTTTTAGAGGATTTTATATAGCCCTAGATCAGGAGTTTTACAGGATTTTATATAGCACTAGATCAGGAGTTTTAGGGATCTTATATAGCACTAGATCAGGAGTTTTAGAGGATTTTATATAGCACTAGATCAGGTGTTGTAGGGGATGGCATATAGCACTAGATCAGGAGTTTTACAGGATTTTATATAGCACTTGATCAGGAGTTTTAGGGATCTTATATAGCACTAGATCAGGAGTTTTAGAGGATTTTATATAGCACTAGATCAGGTGTTGTAGGGGATGGCATATAGCAGTAGATCAGGAGTTTTACAGGATTTTATATAGCACTAGATCAGGAGTTTTAGAGGATATCATATAGCACTAGATCAGGAGTTTCAGTAGATTTTATATAGAACAAGATCAGGAGTTTTAGGGGATTTTATATAGCACTAGATCCGGAGTTTCACAGGATTTTATATAGCACTAGATCAGGAGAATAACAGTATTTTATATAGCAATAGATCAGGAGTTTTAGGGGATTTTATAGAGCACTAGATCAAGAGTTATAGAAGATTTTATATAGCACTAGATCAGGAGTTTTAGGGGATTTTATATAGCTCTAGACAAGGCGTTTCACAGGATTTTATATAGCACTATATCAGGATTTTTACAGGATTTTATATTGCACTAGATCAGGAGTTTTAGAGGATTTTATATAGCACTAAATCAGGAGTTTTACAGGATTTTATATATCACTAGATCAGGAGTTTTAGAGGATTTTATATAGCACTAGATAAGTAGTTTTAGAGGATTATATATAGCACTAGATCAGGAGTGTTAGAGGATTTTATATAGCACTAGATCAGGAGTTATCGAGGATTTTATATAGCACTAGATCAGGAGTTTTACAGGATTTTATATAGCACTAGATCAGGAGTGTTAGAGGATTATATATAGCACTAGATCAGGAGTTTTAGAGGATTTTATATAGCACTAGATCAGGAGTTATCGAGGATTTTATATAGCACTAGATCAGGAGTTTCAGTAGATTTTATATAGCAGTAGATCAGGAGTTTTACAGGATTTTATATTGCACTAGATCAGGAGTTTCAGTAGATTTTATATAGCACTAGATCAGGAGTTTTAGGGGATTTTATATAGCTCTAGACAAGGCGTTTCACAGGATTTTATATAGCACTATATCAGGATTTTTACAGGATTTTATATTGCACTAGATCAGGAGTTTTAGAGGATTTTATATAGCACTATATCAGGAGTTTTACAGGATTTTATATAGCACTAGATCAGGAGTTTTAGAGGATTATATATAGCACTAGATCAGGAGTGTTAGAGGATTTTATATAGCACTAGATCAGGAGTTATCGAGGATTTTATATAGCACTAGATCAGGAGTTTCAGTAGATTTTATATAGCAGTAGATCAGGAGTTTTACAGGATTTTATATAGCACTAGATCAGGAGTGTTAGAGGATTTTATATAGCACTAGATCAGGAGTTATCGAGGATTTTATATAGCACTAGATCAGGAGTTTCAGTAGATTTTATATAGCAGTAGATCAGGAGTTTTACAGGATTTTATATTGCACTAGATCAGGAGTTTCAGTAGATTTTATATAGCACTAGATCAGGAGTTTTAGGGGATTTTATATAGCTCTAGACAAGGCGTTTCACAGGATTTTATATAGCACTATATCAGGATTTTTACAGGATTTTATATTGCACTAGATCAGGAGTTTTAGAGGATTTTATATAGCACTAGATCAGGAGTTTTACAGGATTTTATATAGCTTTAGATCAAGTTTTTTACAGGATTTTATATAGCACTAGATCAGGAGTTTTAGAGGATTATATATAGCACTAGATCAGGAGTGTTAGAGGATTTTATATAGCACTAGATCAGGAGTTATCGAGGATTTTATATAGCACTAGATCAGGAGTTTCAGTAGATTTTATATAGCAGTAGATCAGGAGTTTTAGAAGATTTTATATATAACTAGATCAGGAGTTTTACAGGATTTTATAAAGCACTAGATAAGGAGTTTCAGAGGATTGTATATAGCACCAGATCAGGAGTTTTAGAAGATTTAATATATCTTTAGATCAAGTTTTTTACAGGATTGTATATAGCACTAGACCAGGAGTTTTCGAGGATTTTATATAGCACTAGATCAAGAGTTTTACAGGATTTTATATAGCACTAGATCAGGAGTGTTAGAGGATTTCATATAGCACTTGATCAGGCGTTTTACAGGATTTTATATGGCAGTAGATCAGGAGTTGTAGAGGATTTTCTATAGTACTAGATCAGGACATTTAGAGGATTTTATATGGCACTAGATCAGGAGTTATCGAGGATTTTATATAGCACTAGATCAGGAGTTTTAGAGGTGTTTTATATAGAAGTAGATCAGGAGTGTTAGAGGATTTTATATAGCACTAGATCAGGAGTTATCGAGGATTTTATATAGCACTAGATCAGGAGTTTTACAGGATTTTATATAGCACTAGATCAGGAGTTTTAGAGGATTATATATAGCACTAGATCAGGAGTGTTAGAGGATTTTATATAGCACTAGATCAGGAGTTATCGAGGATTTTATATAGCACTAGATCAGGAGTTTCAGTAGATTTTATATAGCAGTAGATCAGGAGTTTTACAGGATTTTATATTGCACTAGATCAGGAGTTTCAGTAGATTTTATATAGCACTAGATCAGGAGTTTTAGGGGATTTTATATAGCTCTAGACAAGGCGTTTCACAGGATTTTATATAGCACTATATCAGGATTTTTACAGGATTTTATATTGCACTAGATCAGGAGTTTTAGAGGATTTTATATAGCACTATATCAGGAGTTTTACAGGATTTTATATAGCACTAGATCAGGAGTTTTAGAGGATTATATATAGCACTAGATCAGGAGTGTTAGAGGATTTTATATAGCACTAGATCAGGAGTTATCGAGGATTTTATATAGCACTAGATCAGGAGTTTCAGTAGATTTTATATAGCAGTAGATCAGGAGTTTTACAGGATTTTATATAGCACTAGATCAGGAGTGTTAGAGGATTTTATATAGCACTAGATCAGGAGTTATCGAGGATTTTATATAGCACTAGATCAGGAGTTTCAGTAGATTTTATATAGCAGTAGATCAGGAGTTTTACAGGATTTTATATTGCACTAGATCAGGAGTTTCAGTAGATTTTATATAGCACTAGATCAGGAGTTTTAGGGGATTTTATATAGCTCTAGACAAGGCGTTTCACAGGATTTTATATAGCACTATATCAGGATTTTTACAGGATTTTATATTGCACTAGATCAGGAGTTTTAGAGGATTTTATATAGCACTATATCAGGAGTTTTACAGGATTTTATATAGCACTAGATCAGGAGTTTTAGAGGATTATATATAGCACTAGATCAGGAGTGTAAGAGGATTTTATATAGCACTAGATCAGGAGTTATCGAGGATTTTATATAGCACTAGATCAGGAGTTTCAGTAGATTTTATATAGCAGTAGATCAGGAGTTTTACAGGATTTTATATTGCACTAGATCAGGAGTTTCAGTAGATTTTATATAGCACTAGATCAGGAGTTTTAGGGGATTTTATATAGCTCTAGACAAGGCGTTTCACAGGATTTTATATAGCACTATATCAGGATTTTTACAGGATTTTATATTGCACTAGATCAGGAGTTTTAGAGGATTTTATATAGCACTAGATCAGGAGTTTTACAGGATTTTATATAGCTTTAGATCAAGTTTTTTACAGGATTTTATATAGCACTAGATCAGGAGTTTTAGAGGATTATATATAGCACTAGATCAGGAGTGTTAGAGGATTTTATATAGCACTAGATCAGGAGTTATCGAGGATTTTATATAGCACTAGATCAGGAGTTTCAGTAGATTTTATATAGCAGTAGATCAGGAGTTTTAGAAGATTTTATATATAACTAGATCAGGAGTTTTACAGGATTTTATAAAGCACTAGATAAGGAGTTTCAGAGGATTGTATATAGCACCAGATCAGGAGTTTTAGAAGATTTAATATATCTTTAGATCAAGTTTTTTACAGGATTGTATATAGCACTAGACCAGGAGTTTTCGAGGATTTTATATAGCACTAGATCAAGAGTTTTACAGGATTTTATATAGCACTAGATCAGGAGTGTTAGAGGATTTCATATAGCACTTGATCAGGCGTTTTACAGGATTTTATATGGCAGTAGATCAGGAGTTGTAGAGGATTTTCTATAGTACTAGATCAGGACATTTAGAGGATTTTATATGGCACTAGATCAGGAGTTATCGAGGATTTTATATAGCACTAGATCAGGAGTTTTAGAGGTGTTTTATATAGAAGTAGATCAGTAGTTTTAGGGAATTTTATATAGCACTAGATCAGGAGTTTGAGAGGATATTATATAGGACTAGATCAGGAGTGTTACAGGATTTCATATAGCACCAGATCAAGTTAACTTGTTGTTGTAAAATTTCTTTTGTAACTTCCCACTTTCCTCGGTTGTGTTTTGTCGAACTCGGGAATCTTTCTGTCGAACTCCAGAATATACACGGAATTTCGAACGAATTTCTATATTTAATCAATCTATATTGCATGCTCTCGTTCTGTTAGCTATGATTGGGTGGAAGTCCTAAGTAATTCGCAATTGTAATAGGTGTGTCACCCACACTGAGAATTGAACCTTCAATCTCCAGAAGAGTGTAACTTACAAGGGAAATTTATCAAGTATATCACCCATTATGACGCGGGTCCTTGCGGACTCCCGTGGATCAAATTCCAAATTCCATGCAGATTACCGTGTTTGCCAAAAAGATTTCTGAGTTTGACAAGATACACCTAAAGAAAATCGGAGCTTATATAAACCCAAACGGTGTGAAAATAACATTCAATATGGAAAACAGTAATGTCAAGAATCCAAAGAATTTTCTAATCAATTTTCCCAAGAATTTTTAGAAGAATTTTCTAAAAAATTTTCCAAACCATTTTTCAAAGAATATTCCATATGCGGCTATTATCTATCGAGCCAGAAGAAGGCCACTTTTTTTCCACTGCTTTTACTAAGGAAATGTCCAACCTTTTTAGAAATAAAACATTTCTAAAATACAATATAATGATAACTAGTTGTACTGAACCGACGTTTCTCGGGTGTTTTTATAAGTGTACCTTTGTTTCAATTTTTGAAAGGCAAACTGCTTCAAATTATACCAAATGCGCTAAATTTGATTTTCAGAATACCAATATGTTTATATATTTATATGTACAAAATTCGAGCCTAAACTAATTAACCGAACATTATGAATTTAATATATATGCTTATATATTTGTATTCACTCCTATACTAATTAATTGATCATTATGAATTTTATGTATGTGTATTTGTATATATGTGGCAGGATTCACGCATAAACTAATTAGCCGATCATTATGAATTTTATGTATATATGTATGTTTATAATGAGTTTGTATGTTTGCATATTTGTATGTTTGTATGTTTGCACCTATGTATTTTGATAAAGTTAAAATAACTTCTCAAATTAACTAAAAAATAAGATAATGAAAAACAAATATAAACAGGGGCTGAAAAGAATTGGATTTTTTTTACCATAAACTGGTTTCCTTATATCGGATTTGAAACCAACGGTACCAAGATTTCTCTGCCCTTCTGTAACATGTTAGTATATATATATATATATATATATATATATATATATATATATATATATATATTGTATTTTGTGTACAGAAAGTTGTTAGATGAGACAAGTCATTGGTACCGTCGGTTTCAAGCCCGATAATTAGGACCGTTTAAGATATACATATCAAGCTCTCTTCAGCCAATACTCATCTCTTGAAGTGAAGAGAGCTTGATATAGATATTTTAAACGGTCCTAATTATCGGGCTTGAAACCGACGGTACCAATGACTTGTCTCATCTAACAACTTTCTGTACACAAAATACAAAATATGAATACGGTTTTATATTCGGATTTTTCTTTTAATTTTATCCAAAAAAAAATAATCATAATTATATATATATATATATATATATATATATATATATAAAGCTGAATGTGTGTGTGTGTGTGTGTGTGTGTGTGTGTGTGTGTGTGTGTGTGTGTGTGTGGTCCGGAATAGGCTCCTATATGGTTGACTATTTTAAAAATCTGATTACATATAATGATAGAAGATGTATTGAGACACAGGAATGGGTATTTTTGATCTGGCAGAACAGTGGTTCATTAAAATTGTGGGGTCTGCATTCGCGCCTGGTCTACAAAGTATGGAAATAAAAATATTAAAAATTAAAAATAAAACGATTACAAGTGTTTTGGTATAGATGTACATAAGAATACTTTGATAATATGTTTTAATTTAAATAGGGATGGTATAATAAAATTGTGGGGCCTGCGTTCGTGCCTGGCCTCCATAGAATGGAAATCGGCATAAACTTTAATAAAGACTTTTCATATCTATCTGCATAAGTATACTTTGATAATTATTTTTCAGTTTGAAGAAATATGATATAATAAAATTATGGGGTGTTCGTTTGCACCTGACCTCCATAGAATGGAAATATGTCACAAAGTTTAACAAGGTTTTTTAATATAGATCCACAGAATATTGTGATAAGTGTTTCAGTGTGAACAGGTATGGTATAATAAATTATGGGTTAATCTATTTTATTTTTACTTTCGTCATATTTTGCTTTGGTTTTGATACCCCCAAATTCGAAGCTATCTCTTTACAACCCTTCCTTTTCATAACCTATGATACTTTCATAAATCAGAGTCCATTTTATGTAGGCTGTTTTTGAACCCAGTCAACGACGGGTACTTTTGCTAGTATATATATATACGTCTGCTTTTTGAGAATATCACTTATTTTACCAATTCTTTCCTGTATATTAACTTTGTCAATCAATCATTGGAAATAATAAATTAACACGGGAACTGGAATAGTTGCAATAATGGCAGAACACAGCGATTTACAAATGGCGTAATTTCTTAAAGTTCATAAAGAGTTAGAAGCTAATTATGGCCGCTCCCGTTGCTAAACGTAAAAAGCACCAGTAGGTGGGCGGAGCAGTGAAAGAAGTGTGCAAAGTTGTGGTACTCCTGAAGCCAAGCCTGGGTCTCTTTGGACTTGTGGGTCGGCGCCGAATCCTGCTGTCACTCCTAAGATCTGCCAGCGGCCACCTGATTGTACCAGGGGGTTACCGCACTCTTTAACAAATTCAGGTACGCGTAGGTGTTGACTTTCAAGCCGAATTAGCATGATGTGACCCTCACTTGAAAGCACACCAAAAACCATAACCTGGTCAGTTGAGATGTTAAGATGTTTTCATCACCCTGTGGAATTCCAGCGATGCATTTTGAGGGTGTTGGCAACGGTCCTGTTGTTATAACTTAGATCGGTAGAGAGCATAAGTTGTACAGCGGCGCATCTCTGATCTCGCTGGTTGAATATGTTGTCACATGATAGAAGGTTTCTATCGCTCTTGGGATCTGTACACAACTGGCCTACTTACTAGTTGGTGGTCTGCAACAACAACAACAACAACAACAAAAAACGGTTTTCATCAAACGGAAATGGAATCATATCGTCTTTTCTAGAACAACAATTTCATCGTTCCACCCTGCAGTTCTGAAAAGGTCAGGCATACACGATTATAAGATAAGTTGGTTTGGCAGGCATGTACTCTAGAAATGGAATCGAGTCCATGATTTTCGTATCGTTTTTCGTCCAGATTATGAGGTCTTATCAATGCGCCACTTAAAGTCTAAATGTTTTCGGCAATATCTTCGAAAGCACATTTCCATGAATAAGCACCGAAAAATATCCTAATCCTCATGAAGTACTCAGTGTCCAAAAAGTAATTGAAGGCTTTTGAACTTCAATAGATTCTTTATTTTTGATGACTTATTTCTGTAATTTGAATATAATCTAAGACATTGGAGATTTTAAAAAGAAAATGTAAAATTCAAGCAATTTTTTTTATGTATAATAACGTCTTTTAAATATTGTCCATTTTCAGCTTCGCATATCTGTGCTTTTTTTCAAAACATTACACTGGTCAACACAATATTTTTGGCAGGCAAAGTAAGACTGGTTTCTGGGGTTTTCAAGGGCGCTGAATCCGAATCTGACATTAGTTTTTTCAAATTGGCTCTAGTTTTTGAGATATCACAGGGGGGTCGTTTGTCTGAAATCACCCATTCGCGACCATAGCTAAACGTACAAAAAACGGCTAAATAGTGCATAAATGTCAGATATTGATTTTTATGATAATCTTAAACCACAAAGACAGTGTAAAATCTCAATCTAACAAGTTAAGTTAGATATAGCATCATTTCATTTATCCTATAACTGAACACTTTTCATAGATTTCGAGGATATACAAAAAATTTGCTAAAAATTTGCTGAATTTTAATTCTCCAAGTGAAAAAAAACATTTACATAATCAGTTATATATCATAAATTAATGCAAAGCATTATACACTAGATTCTTAGTTACAATGAACACACAAAACAAGATTTTATTCACAAAACTAAAATTGACGTTTATACGATTTTCGCTTGTGAGCAACTTTTGGGCAGTCTCTCAAAAGGTTCCAGCAGTAGTCTGCCATCATGTGCTCATCCCATTTGCCTTGATACCTCTCTTCCATTGTTTTGATGTCTTGATGGAATCTCTCTCCCTGCTCCTCACTGTAATCACCAAGATTACCAGGAAATCTGTCGAGGTGGCTAAACAAGAAATGAACTTTAATGCTCATATTTGCCCCTAGTTTTCCGTATGCAGTAAGCATCTTACGGACCAATTGCTTGTAATTGTCAGCTTTGTGATTTCCCAAAAAGTTTGTCACTACATCTATGAAGGACACCCAAGCATTTAACTCAACCGTGTTCATATGATTAGTGAAGTCAGAATCCCTCATGAGCGTTCGAATCTGAGGTCCATCGAAGATGCCACCTTTAGCTTTTTCGATGAAAAGACCTGGACATTGCCTGCATATGTACTTGAAGCAATCCCCATCCTTGTTCAACGCCTTAACAAACTGCTTCATGAGCCATAGTTTTATGTGCAATGGAAGGAAGATGATTCTATCCCTGGGTACCAAAGGCTCATTGATGACGTTGGCTGTGCCGACTTCGAGACTTTCTCGTTCTGGCCAGTTCTCCCTTCTCCAGTGCTGGATTCTTGCTCTGCTATCCCACAAACAAAGAAAGCAGGGATACTTTGTGTACCCACTTTGCTGACCAAGCAGAAAATTCACCATTTTCAAGTCCACACAAATCAGCCATTTATGAGTGTTGTAATTCAGCTTTTCAAGAACAAATTTGATAGCATCATAATCTTCTTTCATCTTGGTAGAATGGCCAATTGGTACAGGAGCAAACTTATTGCCATTGTGCAAAAGTACAATTTTTAGACTTGCTTTCGAGCTATCTATGAAGAGACGCCAATCTGCTGGGTCATATGATGAGATCCCCATGCAGTTAAGAAGTGCAGAAACGTCATTACAAAAGACCAGGTCGTCTTCTTTAGAAAAGAAACGAAGCAAGCTGCCTTCCCTTGTCCTATAGTATGTTACTTTTGTGCCAGAATCAAGAATGTTTTTCTCTTAGAGTCGTGATGCAAGAACTTCAGACTGCTCCTTCGACAAACAAAGGTCTCGCACTAGGTCATTAAGTTCAGATTGATTGAAAAGCTGAGGGCCATTTGAGGGTTCTTCATAGTCACTACAGCTATCAGCACTTGATATTGAAAGATCAGCTGGAATCTCTTCGGTTTCATCGATTTCAGGCAAACTGGTGAAAACAGGCACAGGTAGATCCTCAGAGTGCGCAACAGGACGGATAGCAGAATCCAGGCTCGGATACTGCCAATTTGCTTTCTTGTGCTTGTTAAACCCCGTCATGTCATTGAGACAGAAGTAGCAGTCATCAAAATGATTGTTGGGCTCTCTCCACACCATTGGTACAGCAAACTTCAACTTCAGCTTACCGTTGGTCCAACCGCGGAGACTTTCTACACAGGTTTTGCACACCATATGTGGGGCCCAAGTCTTGTCTTGGTCACCAAATATCATATCGAAGTATGCTTTGTACGCCCTCTTGACAAAGTCTGTAATATTCCTCTTTTGTTGTGCCATCATATACTGTCCACAGATGTAACAAAAGACATCCGGTTCATATCTGCAACATCTTCTAGAAGAACTCATTTTCTCTCTGGAACTCATTTTCAACTGGGAAATTAAAAAGAAAATTCTTAATTACTGTTTAATTTATACTGCAACTATATTTATGGAACATGTTATTAAGTACTTACAGTATATAATTATATAAAAATTCTCCCTATATAAATAATTATATAAAAATTCTCCCTGAAATACTTCAATATATACATAATCATTATAATGATTCAATAATATCAGAAAATTATTATTTACTGCTTCTATATTGAAGTATTTCAGGGAGAATTTTAGCAGTTTAGGCTTATTTGGGGCTATCAGTATCTTCTAAACTAGAGCCAATCTGGCAAAACCAATATTATATTCGTAATCAGCGACCTTCAAAACCCCAGAAAACACTCCTAGATGGTCTGCCAAAGAAAAAAAATAAAAATTTGTTGACCAGTGTTATTAATGACAGATTGCAGGTTCTCTGGAATGCGATTGAATTCCCTTATTTAATTTCTAATATTTTGCAGGCTGTGATATTTTCCAATATCTTGGTGTTAAAATCACAGAAAGATATCATCAAAAAATTCAAAATCCTCCAGGGACTTTTTGGACATCCTATATCACTGCGCAAGTGACTACATGCATCAGAGAAAAACAAACTTGTCTTCAATTTTAATTAACTTTTCATCAATACAGAATATGTTTCGTTAAGACTTTAGGGGCGTATAAGTAGATGGCACATTACTTCGACAGACATGTTCTATAGATATGGAATGTAGTCCAGCTCTTTGGTCTCGCATTTCGTCAAGGGCATGATCAGTATACGAGCCAGGAAAAATATAACGTAATGTGAACGCGTCGTCTGAAGTCTGACTGTTACCCTTAACATCTCAACTGAAACTGTTCAGAAGTGGGCGCTAAAAGTTTTGGGCGGAAATGAAAGAAAAAGCGTGCATCAGTAAAGTATATATCACTACGCAAACGATAATATGCTTGTATTATTCAACCGAACCACTTACCAATCACTGCGCAAGACATTACATGCAAATACAGAAGCAAATAGATCTTGACGATAATTGCTACAACAACAACAACGTTCTTTTTTAATATCAACGTTATATCCCTTGTGAAATATATAATTTAGTTAATGAATTTTTAGAATTTAATTAAAAATGGGGATAATTCCCTGATTTTCAGAGCTTAAGAAAGCGCATTGACCTGTTCACAATGAGTAATCCCTAATTTGGGAATAGGGAGGGAGATAAGCCACTAGCGCCGGCATTGCGTATAATTGATGACTAGTATACGTTAGTATTAACGTTCCGAACCAGCTCGCTCGTAAACTCACACACACGTACACAAAAAAATACAAGTTCAGTTACTAAAAAATATCGGTTTGAAACGTAATCCAGATATATGGGTAGTCGAACACACACACACACACACACACACACACACACACACACATATATATATATATATATATACACATATACACACATATACACATTCACACACATACACATTCACACACAAACATTCACACACATTCACACACACATTCACACACGGACATTCACGCACACACACACACATACATACATTCGCACATGCATTCTTCCAAGTTTTTCAAGCTTTAAAACCATGTTAAACAATATATATTAAAAACGAAAAATAAATAAATAATCTAAATTTATATTTAAAAAATAATTTAATCGCAAGTTTTTCGTTGGAAAACTATTTTGCTATTAAATCCATTAATCACTTGCAATCATTATTAGTTTTCTTTCAAGAATCTACAACAGTCCTAATTTTATTTTAGGAATTATCAATTGTTTATAGTAAGACATTGTTTCGGGGATTTATATATCTATAAAATTACAAGCTGTACCCGGCCACGCGTTCTAGCTCAGTTAGTTAAAATGGAACACATGTGAAAGAGAAAAGTTTGATTCTTTTTTTCAAGAGAATGTACAAATTATTTATTTTTTTTAACAGATGTTAAGAAAATAAACAGAAAAATGCTTCCATCATTAATTATGCAAAAAAATAAATAAAATGTTGATTTAGTGTTTCAATATGCTTATAAATTACGATAAAACTTGCTGAGTATGCACTGTTTTATGGTTGTTGTAAAAATGGAACGGAAACTTAAATTTCGCTTCGTTTTAATCTTTCTTAATTTTTTAATTGTGCCCCCCCAAACGAATATAATCAAACCAGTAACATTCAACAATTGTACTTTATGTATATAAAACACAAAATATTTATTAAAAAAAAAAAAAAAGTTAATAACGACAGGGAAATAATTCCATTTTTAAACGAAAAAGTCAGTTTGGTATATCTTTTTGTTATTTTTTACATAAATCCAGCTTACCATTCACATTGGAAATGTCGACATTTATAGGTTGTCGGGTACGTTTACAATGAATAAACACTCCAATCTAGTAGATGTATCAGAATTTTTGTAGGAATTTTTTACACCCCTATCACGAAACTACGAATAAAATATAAAAATCTCGTAATTTCTCTTTTAAAAGTGGGTTGTTTATTTTCTTTATGGATTATACTTCCAAAATAAACTATTAAAGTTGTTTTAAAAGTAATAGAAATATTTATTTTTATTTTTTAAAAAACAGTAATGAATTTTATGAACTCAATATTTTTCAATTTTTAAACTTCAAAAATCTATCAAAATTTTTCTATTGATTCTATTTTTACGATATTTTCAGGGTCAATGTGAAATTTTATGCTCTTTCCAATAAACTGAATATAATATTTTAGACAAACGCTTTTTTTTAATTCACGCCCCCCCCCCATTTTCAAGTGTTTAGTAAAAAGTAAATAATTAATTTACACACCAAAGTTTTATATATCACAAATTGAAAAGAAAAGGTCAATAAGTAATATATTCAAATTTAAAACAAATAGTGTTTTTTAGAAATTTACCTGTAAAGTTCGAAGTTTAAAACCTTTTTTTAACCACGTTGTTTGTTTTTTTCTTTTGTTTTTTTTTATGAGACCTTGGTCCTTGCTCCTTTAATTGAAAAAAAAATAGGGCTTGAATTAAATTTTTCGAGTAGTTATAAGCTTGGAAAGACAGGGGGTAGAATAATTCACGCCTCTCATTTTGAAATGTCTATTAAAAAGTAAATAAATTATAAATTGAAGAGAAAAGGTCAATAAATAATATATTCAAATTTAAAACAAAAAAAGTAGTGTTTTTTTAGAAATTTACCTGTAAAGTCCGAAGTTAAAACCTTTTTTGTTAAAACGTTGTTTTTTTTTTGTTTTTGTTTTAATGAAACCTTGGTCCTTGCTCCTTTAATTGGAAAAAAAATTAGGGCTTGAGTTACATTTTTCGAGGAGTTATAAGCTTGGAAAGACGGGGTGGAATTATTCACTATTTTCACGAAATTTCTTACACACCTACCAATATACCCATGTTAAGAACGGCTTTCGCAATAGACACCCCTAACCTTGCCAGAATACTCGAAAAGCTATAAAAGTTGACGTGTCGAATGTGAACGATGAGTTGGACGTAATGTAAAAATGTACCGAATTTAAAAGGGAACGAAATTCAAATTTCCGTTCCATTTTTACAACCGTAAAGCAGAGCATTCTATGCAAATTTGACCTAACTTACTATATTAATGCTATTTTTGTAAGCAAGAAAAAAGAAGGTAAATATCCAGATACGCTACAACAGAACACCGACCACTCTAATTTGTTTTTTTTATAGGTAATTGAGGTGGCTGACAACGAATCTGATAGTCAAACTTGGGGCAAATTTACTGTTTGCATGGTATTTACCCCTGAACCCACGAACTTCTTTTCACCATTTTGCAGCTTCCGTTTATGCTATGCGCATGCACGCTGTAGCATAAACGACGGCTTCACCAAGCAAACTACGTTGGGGGGAAGGGGATTTTTTTTTTCCAGGACATAGAATTTCCTAATTTTGCAAAAATACATTATAGCGCTTTTTGGGTGGAAAATTTAAAATTAACTGAAAAAGAAATAAAATAAGAAAAGGAAAGCACACCAAGTTGGAGTAGGGGGGGGGGTAATTTATCTGGGTTTTTTTTTTACCTGGAACATAGAATTTTCAAATTTTTCGTAAGTAACGCACCGACATTTACCAATTAGAAGACAATTTAACATTTTCCGAAGATTTTACTTTGTATATTGGGGGTGCGAGCGGGGGGGGTGATGTTGGGGGGGGCGCCGCCCCCCCCAAACAAATTAGAGTGGTCGGTGTTCTGTAGTAGCGTATCTGGATATTTACCAAAAAAAATATTTAGGTTTGGCTATAAATTCCTAAACTCATTTCACCCTAAATAATTTAGGTGACTGAAATAGGAATCTAATTGAATCTTTAATTTCCTGAATAGTATGCGAGAATTCATTTTCCTTATATATAACCATATCGAATTCATTAATGCGGACTTTAGGGGCTTTTTTTCGTAATGTTACTGTAAAAATTATTTTTTATTGTTACAAATTACGATGCTTTTAAAAAAAGCAAAAATAAATTCTTGCGTTTTTTATTTACTACTGAAAACCATAACTTTAGTAAAGGTATTTTTTGTTTAAACAAAATAAAACATTTTCACTAAGAGTTAAGTAAAAATAATTAGTTCATTATATTCTGCGATCATTATTTGAAAAATACTGCAATTTTCATTAAAATTCGTTAATTTCCTGATTTTTTGGTGAATTTTTAAGTAAAGGGAGGAGTCAAAATGTGTATACACTTTGAGCGTCGGCATTCATTTAGTGTGTACCTACCAAGCGACCACGTGTGGTTAATTTAAATTAAATTTCAATCACATGGTTACATTATCAATAATCATGTAATTAAACCCATTGAAAATTTAACGATATTGTAAACACATTCTGTTTACATTAAGCCTGTAGTGTTTTTTTAGTGATGCAATGTTAACAACTGAGATTTAAAAAAACCCGCGAGATCAGGAGAAAGAAATATCCAGAAAATCGCTAGATTTTTAATTTTTATCGTCTGAAATTTAAAAAAATATCAATCCCCCCTCCTAAAAAAAAATCCATATTTTAACTTCCTACAATAAAAAAAATTATAAATAAGTATATTCAATATATAAAATGTTCCGTGTTTTCTCACTATATGTTTCTGGAATTATATTGAAGCGGTTAGCTCCCCAGAAAGCTTACATATTTTATCAGCTAGTTTTGCCTGTTTTTTTCAGAGAGGGTATTTCTTTTTTTTTGCAGGAAACAAATCATAACCTCAAACTTTTTATAATAAAAGTTAAATTGAAATATACTGCAAATTAAACATCACAATAATGGTGCAACACATTTTGAAATTAGAAAAATAAAAAACAAAAAACTTTGTTTAGCATATTAAAAGTATTTAGGTTGGTAGATAATTAAATTCTACTGTATTTGTATAAGTTTTTTTTTTTGCTGTTGTTTCTTGCTTTTTGCAATTTTAGATCGTATTTTAAACTAAACTTCGGAGGTTGGAATGCCCCCCCCCACCTAAAATATACTTGGAAAAATCGATTTTATAGTGAGATGCAAGAATGGTTAGTCGAAAAAAGGTGAAAAACAAAACAAATAATCAATAAATAATTGTTACCAAAGGCAATAAATGCTACTTTTTTTTTTACTTACATGAATGAGTTTATTTTATGTTTTAAAGTATTTTCAAGCGCTTTTCTTTATTTTTTAATAATCTAATGCGGGTGTGTGGGTGCCAAATATCTCCAGATTTTATAGAATTCCCCGCTATATTGCAAACGAAATCTCCAGATCTAGCAGGAAAACCGCTAAATTGTAACACTGGTCATGTGACAGGAAGCGGTAATAAATAATTGTCCCTAAATAAAAAAATGGCCTCTCGGTACAAAGAAAAACATCTATTTATCATAGAAAAATTAAGTATAATGTTATAATTAAAAAGAAATATATAAAAACACACATGGATATAGTAAACATATTATACCAAAACGTGGAAGCCATCCGTCCAGTGGTTTTTTAGACTATTAATTCCGAACGAACCAAGTTACATTTATATATATATAGATAAACATCTGTGGATCGTG
>NC_136502.1:3161356-3178856 GCF_053919585.1 Euprymna scolopes
GAAGCCAGAGTTGCATCCAAAGAAGGTCGTGCTGACTGTTTGGTGGTCTGTGACCGGTCACATCCATTACAATGTTTTTTTAATGCATGCGAATCCATTACGACGGAGAACTACTGTCAACAAATTGATGAAATACATCAGAAACTTCCACAACAACACCCTGCTTTAGTAAACAGAAAAACATCAATTCTCCTCCATAACAATGCCCGACCGTACATTGCTAAACCGACTCTGCAGAAGTTGAACCGACTAAGCTAGGAAAGTCTACTACATCTGCCACACTTTTCAGACCTCTCGCCTACCGACCACTACTTTTCAAGCATCTTGACAACTTTCTGCTTAAGAAATGCTTAAAAAACTAAACGATATCAAAAACGCCTCCAGTGACTTCATCGCCACCAGAACACAAGATTTTTACACTACTGGCATAAGTACACTTGTTTTGTGTGTTGATTCTGATGGTGCTTATTTCGATCAATAAATTTTTGTTTGAACCGAGACATGTTTGAACCGATACATGTTTGAACCGATACATGTTTGAACCGAAATATGTTTGAACCAATACATGTTTGAACCGAGACATGTTTGAACCGATACATGTTTGAACCGAAATATGTTTGAACCGATACATGTTTGAATCGAGATATGTTTGAACTGAGATATGTTTGAACCGAGATATGTTTGAACCGATACATGTTTGAACCGAGATATGTTTGAACCGAGATATGTTTGAACCGAGATATGTGTGAATCGAAATATGTTTGAACCGATACATGTTTGAACCGAGACATGTTTGAACCGAGATATGTTTAAACCGATACATGTTTGAACCGATACATGTTTGAAACTAAATATGTTTGAACCGAGAAATGCTTGAACCGAGATATGTTTGAACCGATACATGTTTGAACCGAGATATGTTTGAAACTAAATATGTTTGAACCGAGAAATGCTTGAATCGAGATATGTTTGAACCGATACATGTTTGAACCGAGATATGTTTGAACCAATATATGTTTGAACCGAGATATGTTTATCTGAATTTAAAAGTTATTTTTCTAGAGGTTAAGTAATCAATGAAGTTTAATACCCGAGTGCTAATCAAAGAGCAGGGTATATTTTTTATTTGTTTTTACATGAGTAGAAATTTGTCGCTAAACAGCCATTAGCATCGTCCGGAAAGCTAGTTACGAATAACTAGAGATCTCTTCCGGCGATACAGCTTATACGAAAGAAAACGTTCGGAATGTATCTAAAGACCGGGCAAAGCAATATCAATTATAACAATGCAATATCATTTATAATAATGCAATATAATTTATAATAATGCAATATAATTTGTAATAATTCAATATAATTTTTAATAATGCAATACCAATTATAATAATGCAATATGATAAATAATAATGCAATATCATTTATAATAATGCACTATCCTATATTATAAAGCAATATCATTTACAATAATGTAATATAATTTATAATAAAGCAATATAATTTATAATAATGCTAAATTAATTATAATAAAACAATATAATTTATAATAAATCAATATCATTTATAATAATGCAATATCATTTATAATGATGATATATCATTGATAATAAAGCCATATTATTTATAACGAAAAAATATCATTTATAATTATGCAATATGATTTATAATAAAGCAATATCATTTATAAAATATACAACATCATTTATAAGAATGCAATATAATTTATAATAAAGCAATATCATTTATAATAATGCAATATCATATATAATACGGCAATATCAATTACAAAAATGAAATATCATTAATTACAATGCAATATCATTTAAAATAATGCAATATTATGATAAAGCAATATAATTTATAATAAAGCAATATGATTTATAACAAAGTAATATAATTTACAAAAATGCAATATCCATCATAATGAAGCCATATCATTAATAATAATGCAATATAATTTATAATAAAGGAATATCATTCATATTAACGCCATATCATTCATAATAATGCAATATACCTTATAATAATGCAATACCATTTCTAATAAAGCAGTATCATTTATAATAAAGCGATATCAATTATAAAAAGGCAATCTCATTCATAATAATGCAATATGATTTATAATAATAAAATATCATTTATAATAAAGCAATATCCTTTATAATAAAATAATATCATTTATAATAATGCAATATCATATATAATAATGCAAAATGATTTATAATAATAAAATATCATTTATAATAAAGCAATATCCTTTATAATAATATATCATTTATAATAATGCAATATCATATATAATAATGCAATATGATTTATAATAATAAAATATCATTTATAATAAAGCAATATCCTTTATAATAATATAATATCATTTATAATAATGCAATATCATATATAATAATGCAATATGATTTATAATAATAAAATATCATTTGTAATAAAACAATATCCTTTATATTAATATAATATCATTTATAATAATGCAATATAATATATAATAATGCAATATGATTTATAATAATAAAATATGATTTATAATAAAGCAATATCCTTTATAATAATATAATATC
The DNA here is from genome assembly GCF_053919585.1 of Euprymna scolopes. Lineage (NCBI taxonomy): Eukaryota > Metazoa > Mollusca > Cephalopoda > Sepiida > Sepiolidae > Euprymna > Euprymna scolopes. Next base: position 3,163,927 of record NC_136502.1, read on the forward strand.
ATTTATAATAATGCAATATCATATAAAATAATGCAATATGATTTATAATAATGCAATATCATTTACAATAATGCAATATCATTAATAACAATGCAATATTATTTATAATAATGCAGTATCATAAATAATAATGCAATATTATTTATAATAATGCAGTATCATAAATAATAATGCAATATTATTTATAATAATACAATATCATTTATAATAATGCAATATTATTTATAATAATGCAATATCATTTATATTAATCCAATATCATTTATATTAATGCAATATCATTTATATTAATGCAATATCATTTAAAACAAATCAATATCATTTATAATATTCAATATCATTTGTAATAATGATATAACTTTTATAATAATGCAGTATAATTGATAATAGTATAATATCATTTATAATAAAGCCATATAATTTATAATAATAAAATATTATTTATAATAATGTCATATAATTTATAATAATAAAATATCATTTATAATAAAGCAATACAATTTATAAAAAAGCAATATAATTTACAGTAAAGCAATATCAATTATAATAATGCAATATCATTTATAATAATGCAATATCATTTATAATAATGCAATATCATTTACAATAAAGCAATATCATATATAATAATGCAATATAATATATAATACAGGAATATCATATTTATTAATGAAATATTGCATTATTATGAATGCCATTGCTTTATTATTATAAAGCAACGGCATTCATAATAATGCAATATAATTTATGATTTTGCAATATCATAAATAATTAAGCATTATCAATTATAATAATGCGAGTATCAAATACAACAATTAAATATCATTTAGAATAATACAATAGCATATATAATAATGCAAAATTATTTATAATAAATCTATATAATTCATAATAATGCTATATCATTTATAAAAAGCAATATCATATAAAAGAATGCAATATAATATATAATGAGGCAACGTCAATTATAATAAAGCAATATAAATTATAATAAAATAATATAATTCATAATAAAGCAATATCATTTATAATAAATCAATATTATTTATAATAAAGCAATATCATTTATAATAAATCAATATCAATTATAATAATGCAATATAATCTATAATAATGCAATATCATTTATAATTATGCAAAATAATTTAAAATAATGCAATACCATTTGTAATAATGCAATACCAATTATAATAAATCAATATTAAGTATAATAATCCAATGTAATTTATAATAATCCAATGTAATTTATAATAAGTCAATACCCGTTAGAAAAATGCAATATCATTTATAATAAAGCAATATAAACTATAATAAAGCAATATCATATATGAACATGCAATATCATTTATAATAATAGGAAATCATATATAATAATGCAATATCATTTATAATATTGCAATACCATAAATAATAAAGCAATACCATAAATAATGACGCAATATTATTTATAATTAACAATATCATTTATAATAATGTAATATAACATATAATACGGCAATATAATTATTAATAATGCAATATAATTTATAATAATGCAATATCAATTATAATAATGCAATATCATTTATAATAAATCAACATCATTTATAATATACGATATCATTTATAATAATCCAATATAATTTATAATAATGCAATATAATTTATAATAATATAATATCATTTATAATAATGCAATATAATTTATAATAAAGCATTATCATTAATAATATACGATATAATTTATAATGATGCAATATCATTTATAATAATGCAACATAATTTATTATAAAGCAATATCATTTACAATAATATAATATAATTTATAATAATGCAATATAATTTATAATAATATAATATCATTTATAATAATTCAATATAATTTATAATAAAGCATTATCATTAATAATATACGATATAATTTATAATGATGCAATATCATTTATAATAATGCAACATAATTTATTATAAAGCAATATCATTTATAATAATATAATATAATTTATAACAATGCAATATAATTTATAATAAAACAATATCTTTTATAATAATGCAATATCATTTACAGTAAAACAATATCATTTATAATAAAGCAATATAATTTATAATATTATAATATCATTTAGAATAATGCAATATAAAATCCAATATCAATTATAATAATGCAATATAAATTATAATGAAGTAATATCATTTATAATAAAGAAATATCATTTATGATAAAACGCTATCAATTGTAATAATGCAATATCATTTATAAAAATCCAATATCATTTATAATAATGCTATATCATTTACATTAATGCAATATCATTTATAATAAAGATATATCATTTACAGTGAAACAATATAATTTATAATAAAACAATATCATAAATAATAAAGCAATATCATTTATAATGATGCAGTATAAATTATGATAATGAAATATCATTTATTATAATGCAATATAATTTATAATAAAGCAATATCATTTATAATAAAGCAATGTCATTTATAATACAGACATATCATTTACAGTAAAGCATTATCATTTATATTAATGCTATATCATTTATTATAATACAATATCAATTATAATAAAGCAATACATTTATGATAATGCAATATCATTTATAATAATACAATATCATTTATAATAAATCTATATCATTATAATATTATAATAACATTGATAATAAAGCAATATAATTTATAATAATTTAATATCATTTATAATAATGCAATATCATTTTTAATAATGCAATATCATTTATAACAAGGCAATATCATTTATATTAATGCTATATAATTTAAAACAAAGCAATATGATTTTTAAGAATGCAATATAATTTATAATAATAAAATATTATATATAATAATGCAATATCATTTATAATAAAGGAATATTATTTATAATAAAGTAATATAAATTATAATAAATCAATATCATTTATAATAAAGAAATATCATATATACTGAACAATATCATTTATACTGATGCAATATCATTAATAATAATACAATATCATTTAATATGGAGCAATATAATTTATGATAATGCAAAATCATTTATGATAATGCAATATCATTTATAATAATGCAATATGATTTATAATAAAGCAATAACATTTATAGCGATGCAATATCAATTATAATAAAACATATAACTTATGATGAATCAATATCTTAAATAATAATACAATATCAATTATAATAATGCAATATCATTGATAATGATGCAATATCATTTATAATAACGCAATATCATTTATAATAATGCAATATAATTTCATAATAATGCAATATAATTTATAATAATACAATATCAGTTATAATAAAGCAATATCATTTATAATAAAAAAATATCATTTATAATAATAAAATATCATTTAAAATAAAGCAATATCATTTATAATAAGAAAATATCATTTATAATAATACAATATCATTTATAATAATACAATATCATTTATAATAAAGGAATATAATTTATAATAAAGCAATATAATTTACAGTAAAGCAATATCATATATAATAATGCAATATCAATTAAAATAATAATGCAATATTGTTGTATATGATTTATACTAACGCATTATTATTTACAATAGTACAATATCATTCATAATAATGCAATATTATTTATAATAATGCAATATCAATTATAATAATGCAATATGATTTATAATAAAGCAATAACATTTATAGCGATGCAATATCAATTATAATAAAACATATAACTTATGATGAATCAATATTTTATATTATAATGCAATATCAATTATAATAATGCAATATCATTGATAATGATGCAATATCATTTACAATAATGTAATATCATTTATAATAAAGCAATATCATATATAATAAAGCAATATCATTCATGATAAAGTAATATAAATTATAATAATGCAATATCATTGACAATGATGCAATATTAATTATAATAATGCAATATCATTTATAATAATGCGATATAATATTTAATAATGAAATGTAAATTATAATAATGCACAATAATTTATAATAATGCAATATCATTTATAATACTGCCATATAAATTATAATAAATCAATATCAAGTATAATAAAGCCATGTTATTTATAATAATGCAATATAATTTACAATTATTCAACAACAATTATAGTAATGCAATATCATTTATAATGAAGCAATATCATTTAAAATAAAGGAATATCATCTTTATTAATGCAATATAATTAATAATAAAGCAATGGCATTCATAATAATGCAATATAATTTATGATTATGCCATATCATAAATAATTAAGCATTATCAATTATAATAATGCGAGTATCAAATACAACAATGAAATATCATTTAGAATAATACAATATCATATATAATAATGCAAAATTATTTATAATAAATCTATATAAGTCATAATAATGCTATATCATTTAAATTATAGCAATCTCATATAAAAGAATGCAATATAATTTACAATAAAGAATATCATTTATAATCATGCAATATCATTTATAACGATGCAATATCAATTATAATAAAGAATATAACTTATGATAAAGTAATATTATTTATAATAAAGCAATATCATTTATAATAATGCAATATAATTTCTAATGATGCAATATCCTTTATAATAAAACAATATCATTTATAATTATGCAGTATCATTTATAATAATGCAATATCAATTATAATAAAGCAATATGATATATAATAATGTAATATCATTTATAATAATGCAATATAATTTATAATAACGCAATATCATTTATAATAAAGTAATAGCATTTATAATAATGCAATATGATTTATAATAATGCAATATCATGTATAATAATGCAATATCATGAATAATAATGCAATATCATTTATAATAAAGCAATGGTATTTATAATAATGCAATATCATTTATATTAGTGCAATATCAATTATAATAATGTTATATACTTCATAATAATGCAATATCATTTATAATAAAGCAATATCATTTATAATAAAGTAATATTATTTATAATAATATAATATCATTTATATTCATGCAATATCAATTATAATAAAGCAATATCATTTATAATAAAGCAATATGATATATAATAATGTAATATCATTTATAATAAAGTAATATCATTTATAATAAAGCAATATCATTTATAATAAAGCAATATCATTTATAATAATACAATATCATTTATATAATAAAGCAATATTATAATAAAGCTCTATTATAATAAAGCAATATCTTTTATAAAAAAGAAATATTATTTATAATAATGCAATACAATGCATAATGATGCAATATAAATTAAAATAAAACAATATCATTTATAATAATAAATAATAAAGCAATATCATTTATAATGATGCAGTATCAATTATGATAATGCAATATCATTTATAATAATGCAATATCATTTATAATAAAGCAATATCTTTTATAATAAAGCAATATCATTTATAATAATGCAATATCATTTATAATGAAGCAATATCATTCATATCAATGCAATATCATTTATAATAAATCAATATAAATTATAATAAAGCATATAACTTATAATAAAGCAATATCATTTATAATAATGCAATATCATTAATAATGATGCAATATCATTTATATTAATGCAATATTATTTAAAATAATGCAATATCATTTATAATCATACAATATCATTTATAATAATATAATATCATTTATTATTAAACAATATAATTTAAAATAAAGCAATATCATATATAATAAAGCAATATCATTTATAATAAAGCAATATCATTTTTAATAATGCGATATCAGTTATGACGATGCAATATCAATTATAATAATCATATAACTTATGATAAAGCAATATTATTTATGATAAAGAAATATGATTTATAATAATGCAATATCAATTATAATAAAGCAATATCAAGTATAATAATGCAATATCATATATAATAATGCAATATCATATATAATAATGCAATATCGTATATAATAATGCAATATCATTTATAATAATGCAATATCAATTATAATAAAGCAATATGATTTATAATAATGCAATATCATATATAATAATGCAATATCATTTATAATAATGCATAACCGACCAGGACGACTAGAACATTCGTTTTTAACACTAAAACAATATTCACGGTAAACAGGAAAATATAACTGACACGACCAGAGAAAAATTCAAAAGTGAGCAGACAAGAAAATAGCTAACAATTGACTTTTCAAGTTCTCCACTCCGTGTCGGGTTTGTTTTCTCGTCTGTTTTTACGATTGTATCTCGTTGCCGCATGTCCATCTCACCTGATGCGTTCTCCTTTCGGTTCGATAAACAGTCATTTCTCATTTTCGACTTTACATGTCCATCTTTTTCAACCGCACTTTCTCTTCTCCCGATCACGTGGTGTCCTTATTTCCTTTTTCTTCCTAATTTTCATGTGTTCATTTTTTCGGCTGCTGCTTCTAATATTATAGCAAGCCTTTCTTACAACTGATGATGATATTTTCCCACGCGCTCATACGCGCTCTGTTGCAGAGTGTGTGTGTGTGTGTGTGTGTGTGTGTGTGTGTGTGTGTGTGTGTGTGTGTGTGTGTGTGTGTGTGTGTGTGTGTGTGTGTGTGTGTGTGAAAGAGAGAGAGAGAGAGCGAGAGAGAGAGAGAGTTCCAGCGATTTTCATTAAACCATCGAAGTTAAGCAATGATTAGTCTGGTCAGTGTCATATGAGTGACAATTTGGGAAAACCAGGCGCTGTATACAGGAGGACGACGACATCTATCCGTAAAAAAATGCAAAAAACAACGTCGTCATCCCTCTGATACATGCAACAGGAGATCCCTTATGAATTTGATATTCTCTCGAATCTTTTTCCTTCGGAGGCATTCGATTCAATTTGCTGAGGGTGAGTGCTGCTTCGATATAGTAAACAGCATCCTGAGAATATCAGGCTGATGAATCTGCTGTTGGATACTCGGGAAGAGTACCATCTATCATGATGATTGGTGGTTGGAAAAGAGTCTTATTGTTGCTAAGGAAAGGAAGATTTGGTATGGAGTAATATTATCAACGCCTCCTGCACCCAACGCTATAATATTAGGAATAAAATAAGAAAAAGAGGAAATAAGTTTACCAGCAGAACAAAGGTATAGGAAGCTTTTCACCAACGCACACAAAAGCAGCTAAAATAGGATTGTTAATCAAGGTATAACAGGTGACTGGGGTCAAAGATCGGAGACTCAGATCGATTTAGAGTTAGCGCATCGACAGTTTTAGAAGTGACAGGGATTTTTTCAACAGAAAATCAGTTACTGACAATCAAGTTTACATCAATTGAAGACAGTTTCCAGTTTGGGACAGTTAAACGCAAATCGTGGCTCAGGGCAGATCGACGTGAGCTGACGTCTACTGACGAACACAAAAGACGTAGATGTGGACGTCAGTGCTTAGATGATCGTTTCTTGCGATGATATCAAGCACGCACATAAAAACTTAACCGATATTTACAGAAGTTTTTCGTTTCTATCGAGTTTGTGTATTTTTTTTTTTTTTTTTTACTTGTGAGCGATAGCATACCTCTAGGCAACTGCTAATGCAAGAAACGACAGCACGGCCAGAAGAGAAAAACAAAAAGAAGAAACTATGAAAACAGCGTTGGGGTCGACGATTGTTGTCGAGAGGGAGAATGAGTTTGAACTTTGGCAGCATACCCTACCGAAGTGGCACTCATGCTAGGCGGGTTTAAATTCGCAAGCGGTCCCATGTTGCATGTAAATCTCCGTCAGAGGAGATAATGACGTTAGTTTTTTTACAGTTATTGCAGGAAAGTGTCTACGTCCTCCTACATACACAGCCTGGTATTCCTATGTTGTCTAAAATGCTATTAAACGCAAAATATGTTGCTCTTCTGTAATTGTTTGTGTGCAATCTATAGAGTTCCGTCTGGTCAAAAAGAATGAAGAAGAAAAAAAAATGACCGCCTTTTCTCTTTATATGCTTCTAATATTGTCAGCTAATATGCAAATGAGATGCTTCCGGCTGGATATAAAAAGCCTGATTTTTCAGAAACAAGATTGAATTTGTATTTGCATGTCAAAGTAGCAAGTGTTATCAGCAGTGCATCGTGTTCTAAAGACGAGTTTTGAGAATAGAGCGTCGAGATTCAAAGTAGCGAGTTTTTGGCAGAAGTGTACAGGATCTTACACTTGATTGTTATTCTTTTTTCTTTTTTTTTATTCAATTTTCACTCCAAACAAGGCAAACTGCCACTTTGAAGCAGGGGACTACTATCATGGACTTAATTAGCAGGGTCATTATGAAGGGAGATGAGTAGAAAGATGTTTGTTAACATTACACTTGAACTTCTGCATACCATTGCAGTTGGGAAAGCAGAATCCCGGAAGGGAGTTCCAAAGACCCGCAGTTCTGGGGACGAAACTATTGGAGTAAAAGGCTTTCTTGCACCTAAGGATCTCTACTGTAAAGAGATGAGACTTAGTAGCTTGTCGGGTTTGTCGGGGATAGTTACGTCGGGGAGGCACAAGTGTTTGCAGTTCGTCAGAGTATTCACCATTAAAGTATTTGTAGAACAGGCAGAGGGATGCAACATCTCGTCGATGGGACAGAGGCTGAAGCCTAGATGACAGTTCAGGACCTATCAGGTTGGCGACTCTCTTTTGAACCCTGTCCAGGAGCGAGAGACAAGCAGCAGATGCACCAGCCCAGATGTGACAACAGTACTCCATACATGGGCGAATGGTGGCTTTATAGAGGTATAGGATACTGTCAGGCGTAAGTAGTTTACTAGCATGGTAGAGGGAGCCAACCTTCCTTACAGCAGCCTTGGCAATGCTCTCAATGTATCTATTCCAGTTCATATTCCCTGTAAACGTTAGACCGAGGAGTTTAAAAGAAGTACTTTCAGGCAATGTGTTCTTGGCCATTGCTATTGGTGGTAGAGAAGGTTTCTTGTAGTTATTGAAGGAAACAAGCTTAGTCTTAGCAGCATTGACTGTGACCATCCATTTTTGTCCCCATTCCACTACAGATTGGAGGTCATCCTCTAGTGTTTCTGCCATTTATAAGCAACATTATTCGATACTGACCAGGCTCACCGTTGCTTATCTTTGGTGATCTGCCAACGTGATCATCCCGTGTATTAATTGTGGAATCAAATGTGATCATGCTTTGACCCGTTGTGTAACAGATTAGAGGTCAACTTTCAAAAGTCATGGTGATTTGAATTAGCTTAACAACGCTTACAATCGACTTTGATGCTACTTAAGCGAAAAAAAAATAAAAGAAACACAATGTCTTCAAAGAAACATTTGTATTCTTTTCGTTTATAAAATAAAATAACTTCGCGCCATTTCTTTTTCTCTCTTTTGCTTTTTTTCACACAGGTTTGCGATTCATCGACTTTTTATGAATGCAAGAATTGTTTCGTTTATTATACTATAAAAACAGCTCAATGTTATTTAAATACAGCACAGTCTTCTGAAACACACACGCACACACATGTTTTTTATATAGTTTTGTTTACAGAAAGTTTAGATTAGATAATTCATCGGTATATATATATATATATATATATATTAAATTGTAATTCAATGAATTTCAAAAAACTCTCATTGAAATGAAATGAAGTGGTTGAGTTTCATATCAAAGAATTTTTATTATTCTAAGCAAGACAAAGAATGTTTTAGAAAGTTTATCTCCTTAACCTATAGGGTTTCGATGTCTACCATCTCATCAGAGGAGTGAAAATGTTAGCAAATAGTTATAAAGGTATGCACCCTATTTGCTAAAGTCAGTGAGACATGGAAAGTCAAAGTGAAAATAATACATTTATCAGAAGTCCTGTAGCAGGAGTATTTGTAGAAAAAGGATATGAATGTTTTTGGTGATCCAACTTGTTTGGTAAAATCCATATTATACGTTCTTCACATCCGTTTGGTAATAGTTTCCAAGTTATATCCTGGGCAATCCGCATAGCTGTGTACATATCCGAATCGGGCAAGTGCTTGTTTAAATTTGTTTTGGGTCCTGCCGATAATAATTTCAAAGTCTGGTGGAAGTCTTTTCATTAGAAGCTTATATTATTTTTAGTGGGGCGAAGTGTTAGGGAGAGTAGGCAATGGTAAGTGTAAGGAGGTGGGGTGAGACATTTGTGCATATATATAAACATATATATACATATACATATATACACACACTTAAACATACAGACATCTCTATAAAAATAAAAATAGATATCTCTTCAAGTAGAATCTAAGAATCATAAAGTTAAATAAAAACTATTCCGAAGTATATATATATATATATATATATATATATATATATATATATATAGTGTGTGTGTGTGTGTGTGTGTGTGTGTGTGTGTGTGTGTGTGTGTGTGTAGATAGATAGAGAAAGAGAGAAAGAGGGAGAGGAAAGCAATAGAGTGAATTGTCGCTTTCTCTGGACTGATGATTGCGAGAGTATGAAACACTAGTGTCTGTAGTATTTAAACAATTAATATTTATAATTATTAGCCCCTTTAAGAGTATTACACTTGAGCAATGTCTGGAAAATAAAAAAAAAAAAACATTATGCAACGTTTATGATTTCCGCTCGTTTGAACACTCCCGACGATTTACTGTTGTGCTCGCATTTGACATTTGTAGGTGTTAAATTTCCCTTGATTTTCGTTTAAATTCCTAGTAGCCTGGCAGCCAAAGGAGACAAAAGTAATTTTGTAGCCGGGTTTGAACCTCCCGACCAGTAGGAATTATCACAACCTGCGCTGATGATTGCTAAAAATTAAACACTAGTTTCTGTAGGTACAAAAATAATTTTATATATATATATATACATATATATATACATATATATATATATATATATATATATGTATATGTTGGATGTGATAACTAATGGCTACACATATGCAAACATGTTTCAGTGACCACCCTGCCAGAGAAAATCACCTCATATATATATATATATATATATATATATATATATTTCCTTTTCAGATTAAATATGTTTTTAACTCATTTCAAAGTGTTTTTTAACATGTTTTATTAACTGTTTGCTCGTATATATATACATATATATATATATATACATATATATATATATATTTCTGTAGAAATATATATTCTTATAATATATACTAATCCTTATTTAAGAAACTCTAATTACAGAGCAATATAGTGAATAAATGACAAAATACTATATTCCAAAATTCATGATGTTGACCATCTTATAATTTATTCCTTTAATTCATTTTACATTTAAAATTCTTGACAGTATCTTTTTCGTAGCGCAAAATCAATTACTTAATTTTTATATCAATCAGTGAATCTATTATGCCCTTAACTCATCAGAAGGAATAGCAATAATCAATTTGTCCAAAGGAAATAAAGTGCGATTCGATGATGAAAATCCGAAAAGTGGAAGTATGTTTCCAATTTCGCCATTCAAAAACACTACTATTATATATATATATATATATATATATATATATATATATATATATATATATGTGTGTGTGTGTGTGTGTGTGTGTGACTTCTTCATTTAATCACATAAATTAGTATACGAAAGTATACATTTATGTGTAAACTTTAAGTATTTACTACAGCAGTGCTTAACACGTAGATATAGTTAGGTAGTAAGTAATAAAATATATATGGCAATTGTAGCTTAATTGCCATATATATATTATAACTTTATATATATATTTGATTATTGGAAATGAGTATTAAGAGTCTTTTCTAAGCAATAAAATGTCAATGAAACCATGGTATATCTCTGGGATTTGCAACGTAAAGTTTTTAAATAAATACTTTGTATTTATCTCTCAAATTCTTACGATCAAACACTTTATTGATATCTTTATTGATATTTTCTCAATATACCCACACAAACTATATATGTATGTATATATATATATGTGTGTGTGTGTGTGTGTGTGTGTGTGTGTGTGTGTGTGTGTGTGTGTGTGCGAGTGTTTACGTGTGTGCGTGTGTGAAAATTTATGTACATACATATATATTATAAGGTGATATAATATATTGTGTATACATATTCAATACTTTCTTCAGCAGTGTTCAGTGATATAAAAAAATATATACTTATAGCAAGTTAGCTAAAGGGAGGTGTCCATGTTTCATTTGTGCGGGAAATTACCGCAGTAATTACTTCGCCAGATTTTCTGAAGGAATAAAATATAGACGCCCTGTAAAGCTTAGTCATTATCGATATGTTTTCATAGCAACTCTTTTCATTGGCATCTGTTGCATTTTTTTTTTCTTTTTTTAATGTTTCGTGGATGATTAATGTACGAATACTTTTATGAATTCACATTTTTTTATATAAATTACAAATGGCCGATAATTTGTGTGTTCTAGCAGAATCGTATCAGAGACATTTCGGATCTATATATATATATATATATATATATATATATATATATATATATATATATATATATATATATATATATGCCGTTTATTTTATTTTATTTATTTTTTATTTTTTTTACACAGTGATCACCACTTATCAAGGCCCGGAAGCCACTCGGGGATAAGGGTTATTGCAAGTACATTACGTTTATCCAGCCTTATATCTAATACGCATTCACACACATACACACACACACACACACACAAATATAAATATATATATATATATATATATATATATATATATATATATATATATATATATATATATATATATACGTTTTAATTTATTTTATTGGGTTCAAAGATGTAATTGCTGGGCAATTATACATTCAAATTATTTCTGACAAAAAGATCTCGTACGGACAAAACCATTTATGAAAAATAATTTATAAATTCACACACACGCGCGCACGCACATACACACAAATATATAGTTTCAGGGTTTCATAAATGTATGTATACAAGATAATACATCATGTCTAATTTTTATTTCAGTATTCACTTCAAAGATGTTCAGTACAACAGTAGCATTGCATTACTACTACTCCTATTAAACACGCACACATACATATATACATACACACACATATATGCATACACACACACACATATATATGTGTGTGTGTATGCATATATGTGTGTGTATGTATATATGTATGTGTATGCATATATGTGTGTGTGTGTATATATATATATATATATATATATATATATATATATATATATATATATATATATATACATGAGGTGAACTGAACTGTTAAAGTAAATACAGATAATTTATACAGAATAAAGCACTTTATTATATGCGTATATGATCTCAATTCAAATAAAGTAAACACACAAATATATATATATATATATATACATATATAAATAAATAAAGTACACGCACACACACAGATACAATACTAAATAATTAGATTCAGCCACTTTCATGAGTCGATATATATATATATATATATATATATATATATATATATATATATATATATATATATAGTAGAAATGGTAATTAATAAAAACCCGAAGAAAGTGCTTAATACTGTTGTAGAGCAAATATGCGTTTTATTTTTTATTATCATTTTTTTTTCTGTTCAGTTACATTTTTGGTCGTGTAGCTGAAACAAAAATGTAACTGAACAGAAAAAAACGGTAATAAAAAATAAAGCGTATATATATATATATATATATATATATATATATATATTTATTTATTTATATATATATATATATATATAGAGAGAGAGAGGGGGGAGAGAGCGTGAGAGAGTGAGAGACAGACAGACAGACAGAAAGAGAGAGAGCGCGCAAGATGAAGTAGAGTGTATTAAAATATATGGCAAGTAAGCTGCATAGAAACTTCGTTTTTCATTTTGAAGTAATCAGGTTAATTGCATGACACTTCACTTTTTATCTCGGAAACAAACTGGTTTCCTAACTTGCCATAAGTATAGTTTCATACTACGACAACTATTACCGCTTTCTCTTAAGCTGTACCTATTCATTGAGCACTGTTTATAGAAATACTGAAAAAATACATACGTAATATGTAATTCTATTTCATAATATAACAGTATACGTATGAAATAGCTACATATGTCCGCATATATATATATATATATATATATATATGTGTGTGTGTGTGTGTGTGTGTGTGTGTGTGTGTGTGTGTGTGTGTACATACTCACCAATTCAAATATATCAATTTGCATTTGTAACCCTAGACATATATACATACATATGTACAATATGCGCCTGTGTGTGTGTGTGTGTGTGTGTGTGTGTGTGTGTGTGTGTGTGTGTGTCTGTGTGTGTGTGTGTGTGTGTGTGTGTTCGTGTGTGTGTGTGTGTGGTATTAAGCGTGTTTCTTGATGCGTGGCTGTGTGTGTTAATGAGTAGTTCCATAATTAATCGAATTTAAATTAATAAGAGCAAATTCTTGCCCAAAAAACTCTGCATTCAATGAATAAAGAAAATGAAAACGAATTAAAACGGCTTAATTGAGCAATTATTTTATTCATTTTTTTTTTTTTGTTATTGTTTTTCTATGTAATATATAACGTTTATATGTAATATACACCGTTTAAACAAGCAAGTTAAACTACGCATAACGACGGGGCAAACGTTAACCTAATAACACTGGCAGAAAACGTTTACATTTTACATGTTTAGACAAATGTAAAAAGGAATTCCCAACAGTCGACAACGCGCATGCCTAGGGGCATGCGCACTGACTTTAACTTGAATTATTCATTTACACAAACACACACTCGTTTTTTATTGTGTATGTGTGTGTGTGTTTGTGTGTGTATGCATTTATAAGTATATGTGTGTACTCGTGTTTGTATGTCTATGTATGAGTATTTGTGCATATGTATTAGAATGTTTGTGTGTATTTGTGTGTGTGTTTGTGTATTTGTGCGTGTGTTTGTGTGTTCGTGTGTGCTTGTGCTTTTGTTTGTGTGTCTCTGTGTGTGCGCGCTTGTGTTTGTGTGTATTAGTGGGCATTTGTGTGTATTTGTGTGTGCTATG
>NC_136502.1:3181356-3191356 GCF_053919585.1 Euprymna scolopes
TATATATATATATATATATATATATATATATATATATATATACATATCTATCTTCTATCTATATCTCTTCTATAACTTTGTTTTTTGTGTGTGTTGATATTCATATCAAAACCCCTTTTTTCTATTCAAAAAGAAAATACAACCTTGTTATATATAGCTCGTGGAATTGCACTCACTGGCAAAACGATCTAGCTAATTTGCATATTCTTTTAAGCATCATTTTAATTAATTCCCTACTAGTTTTTTCGGTTTTCTCATAGGATGATCATCTTTAGTTAACTATTACGTGTAATTATATTCATGCAGATATTCTACATGATTTATACTGCATAATATTTGCATAAAAACGTTATAGTGAACACAAACCTCTTTCCATATATATTTATGCATGCGTATAAATTTTTGGTTAAAAAATTTTGCCTACCAAACTTCTGTGTCAGTTTTTGGTCTACAGACATGAAACTTAATATATAGGGTATTCGAACCCATGCGACATTTTATAATTGGGTTCTATCGGGGAACATCGGTGCAAAAGTGTGAAAATTAAAAAAATGGAATTTTCCAGGTGAAGGTCGAACGACGGCTTTACGAATATGCATGCGTAACGTAATGGTTATTGGTTCATTTTTAGCCTTGCAGGAAACATGTGTACGGCACAATCACGTTGACACACTGGTTCTCGCCAGATGACCGAAGTTAAGCAACGTTGAGCCTGGCCAGTACCAGATGGGTGACCATTTGGGAAGGCTAGGCGCTGTTTGTAATTTCTGGGAAGGTTGGGCGTGAGGCCAGCACCCTCACCCTGTAAAAAGAACTCTTCGCTACAAAATAAGAGCAAACAGTTAATAAAATATTTTTAAAAAAATCACTTTGAAAAAGAGTTAAAAACAAATATTTAATCTGAAAAGGAAACACTTAATAAGTGGATAGCCTTAATCCGCGGAGTTTCGAAGAAATACTTTCCTTCTCATCAGAGGGTAGGAATTAGAAAAATGCGGGATCAGATTTTGCATACAAAAGTATTTTATGAAACTGCAAGTAAGTATTAGATCTTACTTGATAAGAAAAGGTGAAGCAGAGGGAATATGGTGAAGAAAAAGTGATTTCACGTGAATGGATAGTTTGGTGAAAGGTAAAGTATCCAATGACGGTAAAATCCAAAAATGTAAATCCAAGAAAGTTAATAAAATTTTCATTCGCACAAGTAAAATCCAAGGAAATCACGTAATTGGAAGATGGTCCAAAATAATCCAAAAGGCCGAAATCCTTGGAATAATTCACAAATATGTACAAGAAAAAGGGGGAAAAATTCCAATAATATTAATAAAAGAGAAATAAGACACGGCTTTGACACGGCTGCTGAGACAAAAAGTAATTAAGAAAAGTCAGTGAAGAAGAAGAGAAAAAAATCAGTGAAGAAGAAGAAGAAAAAAAATTAAATGGTGATAGAATTAAATATAAAATAGAAAAGCAAATGTCAAAATAACCCAGACAAATGACGTTAAAGGGCGCGAAAAATATAGGGCAAAAAAAGAGGTCAACTGAAATGTACAGGTCATTACTTAAGAAAATGTCAGCAAGAGTTATTAAAAAACACTAAATGGAAAAAATAAATAAATTAATAAATAAATAAATAAATAATAAATAAATAAATAATAAAAAAATTTTAAGAGGAGAGGAAGGCCGGTATCTGCAAATTCCGGATAAAGCAAATGGTAAATTTAATTGTAATTTTTCTTATATATATATATATATATATATATATATATATATATATATATATATATAAGATGCCTTCAATAAGTTCCCAGACTTCTTTCCGATAAACACTTTCATTTATAGTACACAAATGAAACTCGTCCTCTTCGAAGTAATCTCCTCCAGCTGCAATGTACTTGTTGTACCGTCCCAACAACTCCTAGAATGTCCCATGGAAGTCCTCTTGTGTTGTTGTGTGGAGGTAATGGGCTCTGTTTATTTTGCGTGTCGATGTTCACATTTACGGCACATCAGCCCTTTTGAGTAGTTTATACGAAGCAGAACGTACCTTTTATCTCTTCTTCGCATCTCTTGATCGTGTCCGCGCGTGGTTTGTATCTTGACGTCGGCTTAGCTGGAACAAACGCTCTCTCATGCATAACAACAGACGCAAGTTTCATTTCTCTGGACAATTGAAACTTTATTCAGTTTCACGGTCAAAGTCATCTCCCAGTCTCTCTGCTTATCCTTAAAAGGAGTGTGGGAATATTGCTATCGGTTTATCTGCAATCCATCCCCGTCTCTCGCCGTCCTCACGAGAATTCTTTCATTTTCTTGGAATGTACTGTTTCGACTGTAGACGGTCGAACTCAAACTGACTAGAAAATGCATGTGTGTCCCTATTTATTTTAAGATGTATGTGTGGGGGCGGTAACCCCCCCCATTAACTGGCTTGCACTCAAAACGCACTGACCTGCCTCGTGACCGCTTGTGCATGCAGGTGCACATATTATCAATGGAAGTCAATCGATTTGAAACCTGTCAGCCTCAACCTTTCGATCTCTGTGCACTTAGAACACAAATCAGTTACGTTCAACTCGTACCGTGTTAATCGCGTTATTGATACACAGCAATATCGGCGTGACAATGTTCCTCGTCACAGCCTCTTTCATCTCCTCAATTGTCTCATAACGACAGCCTCTAAGGTTTTCCTTGGGCTTCGGGAATAACCAAAAATCACAGGGAACAAGGTCTGGACTAGAGGGAGGGTCTTGATTCCGATCTTGATCATGACGTCTTTCTTTTTATCTTCTGCATCTTTAGTTTCTGACGAAAAATTACGTATACAGTTCCCCCACTGACATCAAATTGAGTACTTATTGTCTATATAGACACACAACGGTCCTTATCCATGAAATTCTTTATTTGGCCAACCAACTCTTATGTTCTGACTTCCTTACTCCTCCCACGCCTATCATCATCCCTCACAGACTCCCTGCCTTTCTTGAATCTCTTATGCCACTCAAAAACTGATGCTCGATTTATGCAAGATGGTCTAAAAGCAGTTTGAAGCATTCCATACGGTTCTGTAACATTTTTCCAAGTTTAAAACAATTTTTTATTGCATATGATTCTTTTAACATGTCCTCACGTCCAGATTTCATTTTTGAAATTCACCAGCTGTGACAATCAGGCTTTAGTAGGATGTATTCCAATTCCTGCTGTAGCTGTTCATTTGAATGTGAAATCATAAACCTTGGTCAGTCATCTTATAAGATGTATAGCAATAACATACTGAATTGCTCAATTGTCTAAGACAAGGTTTAATGACTGTACAGAGAAATTCTGGAAACTTATTCAAGGTACCTAGTTTATATATATATATATATATATATATATATATATATATATATATATATATATATATATATATATAAGGTTATGAGGGTTTTTTGAAGCATGAAAAACTATGTTACTTTTTGTATTTAATATTTTTATTGTTAGTTTTTATATTTCAAGCGGACCTCCGCTCTTGGTCACAAAAAAGTATAGAAATGAAAAAAAAAAAAATTTGATTTTGATTTTTTTTTTCGATACTTTTTTGTCACCAAGAGCGGAGGTCCGCTTGAAATATAAAAACTAACAATAAAAATATTAAATACAAAAAGTAACATCGTTTTTCATGCTTCAAAAACCCCTCATAATCTTTAAATCAATATCCTAGAAGCATACGTGGAATTTTAACATTATGTGTGTGTGTGTGTGTGTGTGTGTGTGTGTGTGTGTGTGTGTGTGTGTGTGTGTGTGTGTGTGTGTGTGTGTGTTACGCTACACCGGATCTCTTCGTTATGCAGTTATATGTCTACGAAAGTTAACTATAAAATTTCGAAAATCTACGTTTAAAGATATTTTACACGGACACACGGACACAAACTCACACACGTACACAATTATTATTTTGTAATTCAGCGTGACGTTATAAGCGGCTTAGACCGGAAGATAAATACTATCACGCTCTTATATTGACATATTTATATTTGCAGATTCATTTCAATAAAATTCGTTAAAGATATATTTGCACATTGTTTATATATATATATATACTTTATTTAATCACATAAAATTAATATACAAAAGTATAGATTTATGCGTAAACTTTAAGTATTTACGCTACATTGAATATTCCGCGTTTCATCCACTCTAGGATTCTTCATAAGCCTGAAAAATCCTAGAGTGGATGAAACGCGGAATATTCAGTGTACTGTAGCTTAATCACGATATATATATATATATATATATATATATATATATATATATATATATATATATATATATATATATATATATATATATATATACTAGCATTTCAGCCCGGCGTTGTCCAGGTGTTTAGAGGTGTATATTGAGAGAAAAAAAAACAAAAAAAAAAAAAACAGCGATCAATTTTTTTTAACTTTGACCCCTATTATGACCCCTTAACATTTATTGTTTCAGGCTCAAATCAAGTTATTAAGTTAGATCCATGCCCAAGGAACTTATATCTAAAGTCTAGACCCAAAATTGTCGGAGGAGTTTGGCAGAGTTCTCAAAGGTAAAATCGTTGAACTTTGACCCTTTAACACCCAAATTTCTGGCCGAAAACCGATCACATAGATGTTCCCAAATCTCAGTACCCTGCATATCAAATTTCGAGTCTGTAGACTAAAAATGGACAGAGTTATTTCGCCTCCTATTATGACTCCTATTATGACCCCTTAATATTAGTTGTTTAGGGCTCTTATCAAGTTATTAAGTTAGATCCATGTCCAAAGAAACCTATATCTAAAATTTCAAGTGTCTATGCCCAAAATTGTCGAAGGTAGAGTTCTCAAATAGCAAATCGTTAGACTTTGACCCCTAAATCGCTAAATTTTTGCCGAAAACCGATCACATCGATTTTCCCAAATCTCAGTACTATGTATATCAAATTTCGAGTCTGCAGACTTAAAATTGACAGAGTTATTACGTATGAAAATGTACACACAGAGACACAAAACAGATACACAGACAGACAGACAGATACACAGACACGTTCACTTTTATAGATATACTAGCAATGGGTGCCCGGCGTTGCTCGGGTATTTGGAGGTGTATGTTGAGCAAAAAAAAAAACGGTCAATTTTGTAAAATTTGACCCCTATTATGACCTCTTAGAATTTATTGTTTTGAGCTCAAATCAAGTTATTACGCTAGTGTTTAGACCCAAAATTCTCGGAGGATTTTGGTAGAGTTCTCAAAGGTCAAATCGTTGACCTTTGACCCCTTAATCCAAAAAATTTCTGGCTGAAAATCAATCACATCGATTTTCCCAAATCTCAGTACTCTGTATATCAAATTTCGAGTCTGTAGACTTAAAATTGACAGAGTTATTGCGTAGGGAAATGTATACACACAGGTACACAGACAGATACACAGACAGACCGATACACAGCCACGTTCAATTTTATATATATATATATATATATATATATATATATATATATATATATATATATATAGAGAGAGAGAGAGAGAGAGAGAGAGAGAGAGAGAGAGAGAGAGGGATAGATAGATAGATTTGTTTAACAAAAATATATACGTATACATAGATATATATGGAAACAATTTTGTGTTTACTATCAACTTTTTTCGCAAATATTATGCAAGTATAAATTATGTAGAATATCTGCATGAATATAATTACACGTAATCTATCTATATCTTCTATATATATTAACTAGGATGGGTGCCCGACGTTGCCCTGGTGTGAGGTGTATGCTGGGTAAAAAAAAAAAGCGGTCAATTTTTTTTATTTTTACTCCTATTATGATCCCTTAAAATTCATTGTTTTGGGTTATAATCAAGTTATTAAGTTAGATCCATGTCCAAGGAACCTATATCTAAAACTTCAAGTGTTTAGACCTAAAATTCGCGGAGGAGTTTGGTAGAGTTCTCAAAGGTGAAATTGTTGAACTTTGACTCCTTTAGCAGCCAATTTTCTGGCCGAAAACCGATCACATAGATGTTCCCAAATCTCAGTACCCTGTATATCAAATTTCGAGTCTGTAGACTAAAAATTGACAGAGTTATTGCGTAGGTAAATGTACACAGACAGACACACATACAGATACACTGCAAGACACACAGACACTTTGACTTTTATAGATATATAGATATATAGACTAATAGATTAAACAAAAATAGATACGTATGCATAAATATATATGGAAACAATTTTTTGTTTACTGCAAAGATTTTACGCAAATATTAGGCAAGTATAAATCATGTAGAATACCTGCATGAATATGATTACACGTAATAGTTAACTAAAGATGATCATCCCATGAGAAAACCGAAAAAAAACTAATAGGGAATTAATTAAAATGAATTTTTAAAAGAATATGCAAATTAGCTAGATTTTTTGCTAGCGAATGCATTTCCACAACCCATAGATAAGAAAATTGTATTTTCTTTTTAAAAAAAATGGAAAAGAGGGGTTTTAATATGAATATCAATACACACAAAAGAAAAACGAATTTATAGGAGCATATATATATATATATATATATATATATATATATATATATATATATATATATTCTTTGAAGTTTTTAACCTTTAAAACTATACAAAAAAAATATTTTTTATCATTCGTTAGAAAAACATCTAGTCATTAAGTCATTTAATCACCTGCAATCACTGCATCAACTCGCTCTCGAATTTACTATAATACCAATAATTTATTTTTTAAGGGATCATCAGTTGTTTACTATGAAACACTGTTTTGGGGATTTATATATATACAACCCTCTTTTCTATTCATTTTAAAAGAAAATACAATTTTCTTATATATAGGTTTTTTGGGTTTTTTTTTACATGGAGTTCACCACTTATCAAGGCCCAATGGCCACTCAGGGATAAGGGTTATTGTGTGTACAGTAATCAAAGGGATAGTGTAGCAATAGTATTGGAGAAATTGTGAGGTGTCATTACTTAGGGGGGCGGTTCATCAGGAATTTGTTTGTGTTGGACTTGAAGACATCCAGGTTGAAGTCGGGAGGGAAACAGGCAAGCGGAACAGAGTTCCACAGGCGTGCAGTTCTAAGAAAGAAGCTTTGTTCGTGGAATCTACGTTTTGATTTAGGCACAGATAAGGAGTGGGGAAAATTAGTGACGTTGGTTTCAGCTAGTCGGGTGTTTTTTGAAAAAGATTGACGAGCGGGACCAGAGAATGGAGCTCAGACGAGCACCTGCCATGGAAATAACGATAGAACAATGACAGGCTCGCTACGTCTCTTCTGTGGGAAAGAGGTTTCAGGGTAGAGAAAAGAGCATCCCCCACTAAGCCACGGAGTCTATTTTGTACTCTGTCAAGGCAAAATAGGCTGTTTTTAGCAGCCCCGCCCAGATGTGGCAGCAGTACTCCATCTTTGGATGTACTTGGCTCTTATCTAGATAGAGAATTGCATCATTAGTGAGATATCTTCTGGAGCGGTAGAAGAATCCCACCATCTTTCCAGCAACCTTGGCCACAGACTTGATGTATGGGTTCCATTTAAGATCAGGTGTAAAGGTCAAACCCAGGAGCTTATCAAAGCCTAGGGCATCCCTTAGACGAGAGCCATCCATTTAAATTGATGCCAGATGGGGATCAAAGCGTTTATGATGTAGAGATAGGAGCTTGGTCTTAGATGCATTAAAGGTAACCAGCCACCTCTTTCCCCACTGTACCACGCGCTCAAAATCAGAGGAGAGTGAATCAGAGAGAACATCATCATTTACAGCCTTTGATGTGTTGCCATAGATGGTCGTGTCACCAGCATAGATGTCAAGGAAAGATTTTAGTATGTGTTTTGGGAGATCATTGATGTAGATCAGGAAGAGAGTTGGGCCCAGGATGGACCCTGGAGGGACTCCAGCATTAATACTGTGGGCCTCTGATTTCTGCCCATCAACCACTACTCTTCTGAGCCTATCTGAGAGAAATGACTTAATGATAGAGAAAACATTTCCAGTAATACCGTAGCTGGAGATCTTGTGTAGTAGGCCTTTATGCCAAACCTTATCGAAGACCTTTGATATGTCAAGAGCAATTGCCCTAGAAATGAAGCCTTTGTTGAGAGATTCACTAATCCTATGAGATATAACCGTTAGCACATCTGCTGTAGATCTAGCAGAGCGGAAACCATATTGCGTGTCGCTAAGAAGGTTATTTCTGCTGAGGTGGTTGACTACTTCCTATTTATTGTGGAGTCAAGCAACTTACTCATGACACTTATTGGTTGTGGAAATGCATTCACTAGAATATATATATATATATATATATATATATATATATATATATATATATATATATATATATATATAGAGAGAGAGAGAGAGAGAGAGAGGGAGAGAGACTGAAGGAGTTTTGAGTAAAATAAAAAAGAATGCAGTTTAAAATCTCGAAAAAAAGAAATAAATTTAACCATTACAAAACATTACAAAAAATAATTCAATTATATAAGGATAAAAAAAAAACGTTAACTAAAATTGTTAAATAGAAATAGACTTAGCACTTGCATCAACCGATTTCGCAAAAGTCTTC
This sequence comes from Euprymna scolopes, assembly GCF_053919585.1. Taxonomy (NCBI): domain Eukaryota; kingdom Metazoa; phylum Mollusca; class Cephalopoda; order Sepiida; family Sepiolidae; genus Euprymna; species Euprymna scolopes. The sequence goes on from NC_136502.1 coordinate 3,189,941, forward strand.
AATTATAAAAGTAAATTCAATTATATAAGGATGAAAAAAGGAATATATATATATATATATATATATATATATATATATATATATATATATATGTAGGCAATAATTGTTTGAATCTATGCTTCATTAAAATACGAAATAAATTATCTATGCATGTATAAATAGTATCCCATTACACACACACACACACACGCACACTATATATATATATATATATATATATATATATATATATATATATATATATATATATATATATATATATATATATAATCTTGGAAGTTTTTAACCTTTAAAACTATATTAAAAAAAGAAAAAAAAGTATCATTCGTTAGAACACTATTTAGTCAATAAATCATTTAATAACCTGCAATCAATGTATTAAATTGCTCCCTGGAATTCACTATAGTACCAATGTTCATTGAAGGAATCATCAGTTGTTTACCATAAAACACTGTAATATATATATATATATATATATATATATATATATATATATATATATATATATATATATATATATATATACAGGGTGGGCCAAAATAAGGGTCCTATATATATATGATTATATTTAAAGATAGGACCCTTATTTTGGCCAACCCTGTATATATATATATATATATATATATATATATATATATATATATACATATATATATATAAATAAGGGAGTAGTCACCAACAATGTGTATTTTTTGACATTATTTTATTATTCCGTGTCTTGGTTTTTCATTGGGTATTATGTTTGGATCATTGTAATAATGTTTTTAAGTCATTGAAATCGTTTTTACGCGCGTTTCAGACGTTCTGTGATGCGTCCTCGTCAGAAATTATTTTCAAATGTGTTGGAGATGTAAAAATGTCGATTTTCGTAGTTAATTTGAAGTTTTCCCAAGGGGTGGAGGCTTGTAAGTGTTTATTATTCATTGGCATGCTCAATTTTTATTGCTCTTTTATTGGGCTTGTAGGGGGAGACCGCTGACCTGGCTATCTCTTTCTGCTAATGTTTTTTTCTTTTCCTTTAGGGTGGGGTAGCGTATGTGTGTGTGTGTGTGTATGTGTGTGTGTGTGTGTGTTTATGTGTGTGTGTGTGTGTGTGTGTGTGTGTGTGTGTGTGTGTGTGTGTGTGTGTGTGTGTGTGTGTGTGTGTGTGTGTGTGTGTGTGTGTGTTTGCTTTTGTTGGTTTGGGAATGTGTATATTGTTTTATAGTATTTTGGGGTTATTTGCTTCCTTAGGAAGGCGACTGTGGTCCAAGGTGAGGTCGTTACTAATGTGTATGTGTGAGGAGGGGGGCAGCTCTTCTGAAATAATGGTAGGGTTGCTTTCATTCTATTTCGATATTTATTTTTTGGATTCTTGGATTTTAGTATTGTGATTTTTCGTTTTAGTCTTTTCGGGTATTCCTTATATTATTTTTG
>NC_136502.1:3198856-3211356 GCF_053919585.1 Euprymna scolopes
TTCTTTCATCGAATTATTTCAGTTATCGATTTTCGATACTTATCGAAGACATTCCGATACAAAGGCTACCTATGAACACTGCCAGGCACATAAAGTACCTTCGTGTAAATTTTCATAAAAATCGACTAAGTCGTTTTCAAGTCCATATGGAACGAAATCACACACACACACACACACACACAAAGTTCCTTTACATAAAAATAGAGATAATAAAAGTTTTATTTGTACAGACATATCATGGCTGCACATTCAGAAGAGGTTTTAGATGCAGCTTTAATAAGTTTTTCATCCTCAGGTTGAAGTACGTATAGAAATCTATGAAGGAAGCATGGGCATATAGCCATGGTGTGTCTGAAGAAAGAAAACTTTTATTATATATAAATAACTCTATTTATTATTGAGCACTATTCTATAAACACAGCAAACATTCTCCGGATTTTTACGTATCCTTGTAGAACGTTTCTAATGTTTATATAATTAATTTAAAGTTCTGCTTTCGTATTAAGCACTTTTAAAAATATATTGATTTTTAAGCTATTAAAATTTTGTAACAACTAAATAACCTATATATATATATATATATATATATATATATATATATATATATATATATATAGTGAATGAATGACAAAAGTCTATATTCCAAAGTTCATGATGTTGACTATTTTATAATTTATTTCTTTAATTTAATTGAAATTTACATTTCTTGACAGTATCTGTTTCGTAGCACAAAATCAATCAGTTAATTATTATATCAATTAATGAATCTGTTTTCCCTTAACTCATCAGAAGAATATTCTTTTGTAATTCGTTCACTATATTGCTCTGTAGTTACATTGAGCTTTTTAAATAAGGATTATTTATAAGGAAATAAAGTAGATTTCCACACACACACACACACACACACATATATATATATATATATATATATATATATATATATATATATATATATATATATATATATATATATATATATACTAGCGCAGTAGGGAGCGACCGGCTTTGCCCAGTCGTAAAATACGCTTAAATATGATATTTTAATTTGTTCATATTTCGTATATATTATTATAGAGTCGTGATTGTAAAAAGAAAAAAAGCTGGTATTTGAGTGCCATCATTTAGAACCGAAACCAAAACTGCAACATTCAAAGCTGGTGACGTTACCACAGTACCAACGTGAGACGCATATGAACTGATTAAAAATTAAAAATAAAGTAAGATGAATATACAAAATGTATAACTTTTTTTTTTCAATTTTAACCCAATTTTGACCCCTTAAGAACTATTTCAACCGGCTAAATACCCATAAAAGAACGATCCGTAAAAAAAATCCAATCATTTGAGGCACCTAGCGCTGCCCTGCGACTGTTAGTTTCGGAGGAGATAGAGTTTGAAAATATGGAAACAGACAGACAGATATATAGAATTTTATATATTAGATTAAATAGAAATACTGTTAAACATAGTTATAGTTGGACGAATAACTTAGAAAGATAATTAAAAGTCACGATGGGTCGATTTTAAACCTTAATAACACTGATAAAATAAGCAAAACACAAGAAAATGACATCCTGAGTAATGAACATAATTGTAGAAATAATAATAAATGCCGTGAAGTGAAAAATGTTTAATTGAAAGTATAGTTTATTTGTGAATTGTGTTTCCAGAAAAATTTCCTAATTTAGAAAATTTGTACATAAAGGGGGTTCATGTGTTTATTTTAAGGGTAGATATAGACATCATAAAAGATCATTTAATAACCCAGGTAAGAGCTGGCATATCTCAGTATCCAAACACACATTGTCCCTTAATAAAAATAATATAGCATTTGTACTGAGATTAAGCATCTTGCAGTAACCTTCAACCCCGATACTATATAACTCTATCTGTTTGTCTTAATGATTATTACATTCCCGGATTAAGATAAACTACCTAATCAAAAAAATGAAATATGTATTAACTGTAGGCACTTCAAACTTATATATGACTAGCCTGGTGCTCGGCATTGACCGGGTGTTTGGAGGTGTGTGTTGAGCAAAAAAAAAAAAAGTGGTAGTAGGTAGGCAGACTCGAACTCATACTGCGAAGGAGAAAAAGAATGTGAAAAAAAGTGATGTCTTTGCCGTTGTGTCTATCGTAAAATCGAAAGCGGAAATTAAGACTAGTCAATCGAAAAAAGGGGATGACTTTCGAAAATATCAGCGAAAAAAAAAACGACCTTGGAGAAAAGTGCTCGCTTGAGGGTGAAAGAATAAATGTTTTTAGCCAATTTTTCGATATTTGTCGTCCGAAGGATCGAGCTTCACTACGATATCCATCTCGTGAAAATCCGTCACCTCTGTCGAAAGTTTTAGGCATACATACATGATGATTGCAACGTATTATCAGACGAATTCCACTCCCTCAGACATTTAAAATCCATGAGCTCAAATACCTGAGGGAGTATCTATACAAATATGATGTTACAGAGTCTTAGCTTTGTACGACAGCTAAGTCTCTCTCTCGGTTCAAAATGTTGAGATCCAGCAACAATTAAACTGCAGACCAGCTTAATGCGGGTACTGGTCTTCCGCTTTATGGTTTTGTAAATCAGAGATTTGCTTCTCCTAGAAAGGTTGCCTTCACCACGGTTTACGGGAGCCCTCTCTACCCCAATACACATATACACACACACACAAATATACACAGTGCTAGTTGGCCGTTGACTCAGAAAAAGAGTTCATTCGCCCTTTGGAAGGTCTTGTTTTTAATCCTTCAGGGAGACTAGCCGCCCTCCTCACAAAATAAGTCTGGTGGGGGAACCAGTTTAGTCGCCGGTGACCCGACCATGAGGCAGGTAGTACTGGGTTACATGGTACCAGTAGCATATGACATGACCTGACATACATACATACATACATACATACATGCATACATTTAAAGAGACAGGTGAGATTTATATTATAGATAACAAGCTAGTTAAGTAGCCATAATACGCCTTTGGGATATTCGGTCAATTAAAATATATATTACTAAGTATGCATCTAATATTGTTTAAATTCCTTAACAAGTGTAGTTAATTGAAACTAATTAATTGATGGGCAATTTAATTTTATAAACCACAATAAACGGATTGGGTATTGGGTTTAGTAATTCAGTAGGAATATGTTTTATTGAATAATAAAAAAATTAGAGTTAATAATATTAGAGTTAATAATATTAGAGTTAATAATACCGGTTTAGTTTTTCACTAATTTAATATGAGAAGGAATTTGATAAAATTGATTTAGCTTTCAAATTTTAGCATCAGCTTGCATACTTTTGGAATCTGTAGGCAAGCACTTTATCACATGAATGTGATATTTGTTCTAGTAATAGGACGATTCCAGTATTTTTCCCGATTCCGATACTAAATAAATTCCATACTAAATTTCCGATCCCGATATAATTACCGATTCTGATTCCGATTCCCATTCTTTATAAATCTCTAAGTATTAAACTATAAAAAAAATGTTATTTTTCTTGATTACCGTAAAAACACGTGTTAAATGTGCGGATATTTTCTCCAACGTAAAAAAATACACTTGTGGAGAAGATTAATCAATAAGTTTTAGTTTAAAATCAATAAATATTTATTATTTTTATCATTATTACCAACAGTGTAGGATTTTGCTTTAAAAAAAATAAATAAATAAAGACAATTAAAAGAATCGTTTTTGGCATCGGAAAATAGACACAATTTTTTTTTTATTCCGATACCCTCAAAAGTTTCTGATTTTTCCGATTCCCGATTCCAATTAATCGTTCCAACATTTGTACACATTTTTGTTTGATAAATATATTGATTGCATCGATTACATCGATTAATTGACAGGTTTAAGTATGGAGTTATCCATTTAACCCCTGTCGAATTAATCGTTCCAACACTAATTTGTACACATATTTGTTTGATAAAATTCGATTTTATTGTTACTTAAAATAAGAGGTTTGGTCATTTTTTTAGTTCATTCTTCTTAGTATAACATCGATAGGTTTGATAAATATATTGATTGCATCGATTACATCGATTAATTGACAGATTTAAGTATGGAGTTATCCATTTAACCCCTGTCGAATTTTGTTTAAAATACATCTGAGAATAGATATAAATCTCAAACCTTATCTTATTGCTGTATTGTTATTTTTATTCATTATCTGTTTGCTAATTTTCATATATGCACTGTCACGTGATGTTCTTTTAATTTAAGCTAAGTTTTTATTTGATAAAATTACGATTTTATAACTTCGTAATTATAAAAAAATATCTTTCATAGCATAAATTAATAGATTAAATGTAATTATGAGGTTTAACAATAAAAATAAATTAAATTCAGAATCATTTTTCATCCAGTAGTATAATTGAGTGACTGAATGTGCGTATACTATTGCTAACTGTCCCTATAATATGTGTCCATGAACAGACATCTTGCTATTTATCTCCCTTCATAATACCCCTGCAACTTATGCCCCGATAACAGCCTCCTACTTCAAAGTCGCACTGTGCCTTATTTGGGGGTGAACATTGAATAATAAAAAAAAATGCGTCCCTATAATATGTGTCCCTATAATATGTGTCCCTATAATATGTGTATGCAAATATTTAATGTACGATGAACCGCATGTGGCAGGTTTTGATTTAATTATGTTTGAGGGATGAGTGTGCATAAATTTTGTAGACCTAAAGTTTTTAGGCAGTTAAAGGTTCGGTAACAAAAAAGAGACGATAGGAAAGTGTTACGCCTTGCGTAAAGGTAAATGTATATAAGAACGGTGAATGCGTTAGGATAAATGCCATGAAACCGTAAGAAGATATAAATGACATATTTAATGAGGTTTATTTTCGGCTGACGGGTGTTGTTCTATTTGATTCGCTTAGATTATTTTAATTTTAGTTTATTAATTCACTTGAGAGTTTATCTGCGTAGACAATATACAGAGGTGGTTTCATCAAAATCCAACCCTTAATAAAAGGCAAATTAATTGCCAGGAAGTGGGGAGAGGCGAATGGATAAGATCGCCACAGATTCTGCACACAAAGACTTAACGACGCAGATGGTTCCTCTCACTGGTCGTTGGACCTGTGGCCGTCTCGCTCATTTGAGAGAAAAACCTATTCGATTATTTCTTTTACGGTGTGATCGAGATCAAGACCAACAAGCATGCCCATAACACGGCAGATTTTTTAAGACAACCATCGTGAATGCGTTCAACACTACAAAAAAAATGGTTGTGAAAGCGTATGACTCGTTTCAGCTTCGCGTGTGTCGATCACATTAGATCTGATTTTTTTTTTAGCATTTCATAGTTTCATAATACGTTAGAAAAATAATGTAGCATGAAACTGTGAAAAAAACTTTCGGATCTTTGCAACATTTTTATTGGCTATTTTTTTTTTTTTTTTTTTGTCAAGTATCGGATTGCAGCAACACACGCATATACATTAGGTTTTTAATGTACGATAATATATCATTATTTCCACAATCAAACAAGGGTGCAGCAAAACAAACCACGTAAGTTACAGACCGGAAGGGGGGGGGGAAACTTGAGTTTAAAACTTCTAGTTGTAAATTTCATGGTTTATATTGACTGCGACATTGTTTAATTGTGGGTATATATATATATATTTGGACAAACTTGTAATTAGTAAAAGCTTGAAGAGAGTGCTCAATACTATTGCAGAGCAAATATGTGTTTTATTTTTTTATTACCGTTTTATCTGTTTGGCTACATATGTTTCAGATGTTGGGCCATGTTTACGATCCAACAGCCTCGTCAGGCCTTACAAAAGTGGTTGTTAGTTATTGGAAAAAGTGTTTTTAAGCTTATAAACTCTTTTTTTCCAATAACTAACAACCACTTCTACGAGGCCTGACGAGGCTGTTGGATCATGTTTACGATCCAACATCTGAAACATATGTAGCCAAACAGATAAAACGGTAATAAAAAAATAAAACACACACATATATATATATATATATATATATATATATATATACATATATATATATATATATACACACAATTTTTTTTTTTTTAAACATTTAAGTTGCTGTACAAATACAGCGTTACCAGGGATTCGTTATGTTAACATATCGTTGGCAAATATTTCTGTTTTATGACAAGGTTTGCTGGTTATTTTCAATTTATAAACAAAAAATCAACCTGGCTGTAATTTAATACGAAAAAAAAAGAACAACAACAAAAAACGCATATCAATCGGCGTTTAAATTAAAACCAACTTTTGTTTATAAAGAAAAGAATCAGCACCTTTGATGAAAATATTTAGGTATGAAAATAAAACATCTAATTAAGGAATAATAACTCTTACTGAGAGAAATATTCCTTTTACTTTGACTGTTTAGGAATTTCTACATATTAAAAAAACTTCTAAAACCTTTTTAAAGTACATTGATCTATCGCAATTAATATTATATATATATGTGTGTGTGTGTGTGTGTGTGTGTGTGTGTGTGTGTGTGTGTGTGTGTGAGTGTGTGAGAGAGAGAGAAAATTTTAAAATTAAAGAAAAAATTAATGAAAAACTTTTCAAATTCGAAAATATAGAATTATAAATATAGAGAAATATATTTATAGGACAACAACCTCATCCAGATTTAAAAGGCTCAATATCAGTAATAGAGCCTATACCCAATACAAACCTTGTATTCCCACTGGATATCTGCAACCAAAATTATTGGATATTGCTGAGTATTTTTTTCCTATAAACTTTTATTTTCTTTAAAAAACTTTTTTCTCTGCCGTTTTCAAAAATTATGCTAACCAGCAAAATTAGATTTTTATCAATATATTTCTTTTGCTAACGTTTTTCTTCATGAAACTCCATGGAATAAAGAATTTTTCACATTTATCTGGTATTCATTGTTTTGAATAAAATATTGTAAATTTAATTCTGCAATATCGTGATGTCTTTTATATATATATATATATATATATATATATATATATATATATATATATATATATATATATATATATGAAGGGGTGAACCAGAGGTCAACTGGGCTTTTATCCTGCAAGTGTCTGCCCATTGGCTGATTAGGAAGGGTGAGGTTGAAACTAGAAACTCCATAGACAACCACAACTCCTCGCATAAGCCTGACGAATCCTAGCGTGGATGAAACCCGGAATATTCTTAATTGCCATATATATCTTAAAACTTACTATTATATATATATATATATATATATATATATATATATATATATATATATATATAATGAACGACCCTCGTCTTGAGAAAGCTCCATAAATATCTCACCCCCGATGTAATCCTACACCTGTATAAGTATAGGATGCCACATTTGGGCAGGTAATGCTCGAAGCAATGTTATCCTGCATCGATAGAGTTCAAAACCGACTTCGTAATCTAGTAGGTAATACCTTTTTCTTTTTTCTCACAGAAAAGACTTTGCAAACCTGTCTCTGTTCTATTGTTATTTTCACGGCTTCAATCTATCGTTTCCCCTCGCCAATCTTTCACAAAATACACTTGTCTTGCCCAAATCACTATCAATAATTTTCCTTCACTCTCTGTAGGTGCCTAAACATAAACGTGGATTTCATGAACAAAGCTGCTATCCTAGAAGTGCCCGTCCGTGGAATTCTGTTCCACTGGTCTGCTTTCCAGCTGATTACAATATTGTCGTCTTCAAGTCCAGCATAAACAAGTTCTTATTAAACCGTCCTTGTAAATAATCTAATTATACCAAATTTTCACTACAACGATTACCGTTTTAATGACTGCCGTAAGCACATTAACCCTTATCCTCGAGTAGCCTCACGGCCTTGACATGTGATGACCTCTCTGTAAAAATCATAATTACGATTCAATTATATTATGTAGTACTATTAAAACTATTAGGAAATAGTAATAATAATCATAATAATAATAATAATAATAATAATAATAATAATAATAATAATAATAATAATAATATGATGATGATGATGATGATGATGATGATGATGATGATGATGATGATGAATGCAAATAACTAGTAAGGAATATAAGGGCCCTCATGATTAAATGGGGAAGGCAGTGTACTAAGAGCTCTGCAGACGACTTCACCTCGAAGATGCTAAAATAGTTCTAACACAAACCAGAGACAGTGCAGGAAAACGGAACCACAAAATTCTATGGGGCATGTTTGTATATCTACAAACAGATAAACCCATCCAAGCAAGAAGACTGGATGCCATAATAGTTAAGAGGAAGGAAAAGTCCTGCCAGATTGTAAATTTTGCCGTCCCAGCAAACACAGGGTGAAGATGAAAGAGACAGTAAAACGAAACAGATATGCGGAACTTTCCAGAGAACTGTGATGAATATGGAAGCTGAAGAAAATCAATGCTAATACCAATAATTATAGGAGCACTGGGAACAATCCCAAAGTACTTGGAAAAACAACCAAGAGAATCGGAAACGACTGGAAGACTGAGATCGCACAACAAATGGTAATGCTGAAAATAGCTGAAATCTTACGGAAACCCCTTGAGTGCAGAAACTAGACTACATTAGCGACAAATTCTACGCGGGCATATATAAACTGCAAGAGAAATGAAACAAAAAGAAACACCCAAGAGAACTGGTACACCAAAAGTGAAATATGCATATTCCCCCCTTCCCCTCTCCTTTTCCCTATCCATCTCCCTACTCCGCTTTTCCCCTCTTTCTTTTCCTCTATTCATTTTCCCATAAAATAAAAAATGGGGCCAAGAAGGATGGAAAGACCGAAGAGAGATAGCACTAATATCTACTAAATGAGTGCGAAGAGTACCTTAAGGAAGCTTATTGCCACTCAAATTCCAGTGAGGACAAATGGCTGCCACCAACGAGAAATCAATGGCAGACGACTGCTGCGATAACGCTAATTAATTTGCAAAATATCTCGAAAGAGTACTGTAAATATGGAGAGACTTATTGTCACTCAGACTCCAGGGAACACCAGAGCCTGTTATCAAAGAGAATTCTTTGATGATGTCCTTTGTGAAAGCTCCTAGTGTTAGAAAGAGAGAGAGAGAGACAGACAGACAGAGAGAGAGAGAGGACAGCAGAGAAGGACAGACGACGCTCAACTGCCTGCCACGGTCGCAACTACACCCTTCCCGCCACACTCTCCTTCCTTCACCGCCGTATTGATGTGTATATGTTGTTATTAAATAAATCAAATTGTTTTATAACAAAGCGTCTCGTTATTCATAGATAAATGAACAGCGGTGGTTCATATTCACTAGACGAGTTACAACAACATATGCATATACGCACAAACAAACTATCTCTCTATCTATCGAGATATTCAAACATCTCGGATAGCTAGAATATAGACGGTGCTAACAAAATAGACGTCACGGCCATATCACCCAGTATATAACACTAGTGAATAATAATAAATTCTGATTTCGTTTACGAACGTCTCCCTGAAAATAGATACGATACATTTCAAGGGGACTTCCCCCAATCCCGGCTCAATACGAAGAGCTTTAGACATCAAGGGTTTTCCTAAGGATGTTGGTGTTATCTACAATATCAGAGGTCAGAAGGCCGCCTAAAACATGGGGTTTTCGTAGTTTGTTTTTTTCGATTGTCCTTTCAGACGATTTGATATCATAGTGGGTTCAAAAAATAAGTTTGCACATGTCATTGTTTTTCGAAAACCGAAAATTCAAGCTACATTGAATGTAACTGTTTAAACAATCTGTACCTCATTTGATTCGCCTTTTATTCTTCTATAATTTTACCTGTTCATATTTGACTTTTAATTGAAATATTCTAGTGTTCACATCAATTAAAAATAGCTTCAAATAGAGAAGTAAAAAACAAACTCTGCAAAATTCGATGCATATGGACTAAATATTACGTTGTATTACATGGAACAACAACATTTACGATTAGAGATGCTCTGTTCCCTTAAAGGTGATTTTTAAAGCTGGTTTTAAACTTATTTGTTGCTGCGGAGTTTCTTTTTGCTTTCTCCATTTGAACTTAATATATATATATATATATATATATATATATATATATGACGTAATGAACATTTAAAATTAAGATGTTTAAATTCAACGTTACTTCACGCGGTTAATGGTAGCCGAATGGATACGGTCTTTGCTAATCGAGCCAGAGATGTCTCGTGTTGCAGGGTTCAAATCGTTCGACTGGTATTAATCGTGATACCCTGCACTGAAGATTCCCGACAGGATGAAACACTAGTGTCTGTAGGTATTTAATTATTATAGAAAAAATAATTATAATATATATATATATATATATATATATATATATATATTATATATATATATATATATATAAATGTTTAGAGGTACAGAATTTATATATTAGTTTTAAAAAAAGTAATAGGCGGAAGTTTCTCGAGAGCTCTTTCGGCTATCATCTCGTCAGGAGAAAATCGATAGCAACCTAAATAATATTGTGTCGAAAAATAAAGAGTTCTAATGGGGAACTTATTAAATGTGCCAAACGTACGGGGACACTAATTAAATTTATTTACGTTATATATATACATATGATAAGGTTGAGAAAGACAGAAAAAAGAAGATATATTGCTAATGCATACATAACGAGTGAGACATACAGATCAATAACTTTATAATTGATCGACAGTATGTCTATTCCACACACGCGCGCACGCACATACGTGCGCACACACAGACACACTATAATCACACGTGGATGTCAACTTGTATGTGAATGTGCATGCAAATTGGGCGCACAATCTGCAAAACACAATTAATTAATAAACAGCAAAGAAATAGAATATTAATCGAAAAATGTAGAAAATTTCCCCTCATTTTTCCGTCCTACACACATCTCTCTCTCCCTCTCTCTCTCTCTTTCTTTCTCTCTCTCTCTCTCATCCTCTCTCATTCTTTTTCTCTGCTTATATATATATATATATATATATATATATGTGTGTGTGTGTGTGTGTGTGTGTGTGTGTGTGTGTGTGTGTGTGTGTGTGTGTATTATTGTTGTTCCAGGTTATACAACGTAATATTTAGTCCATATGCATCGAATTTCTCTTAGTGATCGTCAGGAGCTCATTTATCTCCACCTTTCTGGTTTATCCAATCCAAAAATCAGCCACAGATTGAAATGTGATGAGAAAACGGTACGAAAGACTGTGCAAAAGCACCAAAACAACGGCAGTGTTCGTGATACCCCTAAATCTGGTCGTACTAGAGTCAATTCTTACAAGAAAAAACAATGCTATCAAGATCGGCAGCCTAAGAAACAGATTTCAAACGGTTCCCCAAATCCAACAACAATGCAATCTTGCTAAAAACTTCGTCTGCAGTTAAGAACAGATTGAAGGAATTTAATTTGCGAGGATATGTTGCAAGACGCAAGCCCATGATTTCTGTAAAAAACAGAAAGCGCCGTCTGGACTTCGTTAGATTCAATGAAGATCATGACTCTTTATATTAGTCGAATACGATTTTTAGCGACGAAAGCAAGTTCAATAGGCGAGGCAGTGATGGTAGGCAGTACGTTCATCGAAGGAAGAAGAATTTAATCCAAGGTGCACGGTTTCAACGTTGTGAAGTGGTAGACGTTCAGTTTTGGTGTGGGTGCGTCATTATTTTTGTAAAGGTCCAGGGCCTATAGTTCGCTTGCAGTGTTGAATTAATTCGACCAAGTACATTAATATGTTGACTGAGTATTTTCTACCCTACTTTGGCCGGAATTTGGATGAAAATCCCATCTTCATGCAGGATAATGCTCCCATTCACACAGCTGGCAATGTCAAGAGGTTCCTTGAAGTGCAGGATATTCCGTGTTTGGATTGGCCTGCACAATCTCAAAACCTCAATCCTATCGAAAACATATGGCATTACATCAAGCAACAGTTACGCTATGATAAAATTTCAAATCTCGAAGAACAAAAATTAAAGAGAAATCTGTTGCCCTTTCAAAAGAGTATTACCGCAGACTAATTCAAGGAATTCCCCAAATATTGCAGGCTGTCAAATTGCAGAAGGGCTATGCTATTAAATATTAACTAGTTCATTGTGTTCCTGTTGTATTTGTGTTGCATTAATGTCCTAAAGTTACATTTGAATAACAATTTTTCATTTTACCTCAATCATGATGACGTTCTCAACGTATGACCAAACGAAGAAGTCCAGCGGGTTCAGGTCGGGGTATAAATATATTAAACAAATATAAATATGTTAAACAAATATAAATATATTAAACAAATATAAATATATTAAACAAATATAAATATATTAAACAAATATAAATATATTAAACAAATATAAATATATTAAACAAATATAAATATGTTAAACAAATATAAATATATTAAACAAATATAAATATATTAAACAAATATAAATATATTAAACAAATATAAATATATTAAACAAATATAAATATGTTAAACAAATATAAATATATTAAACAAATATAAATATATTAAACAAATATAAATATATTA
>NC_136502.1:3216356-3218856 GCF_053919585.1 Euprymna scolopes
CTATGAAGCCCTCAAGTCAGTGTATGGCCCCACACACCGTGTCCAGAGTCCTCTGTGCAGTGCAGACGGCCAGGTACACCTCACGGACGTAACATCCATCCTGAGTCGTTGGTCAGAGTATTTTCAGACCCTGTTCGGAGTCGACCGTACCATTCATGACTATATATATATATATATATATATATATATATATATATATATATATATATATATATATATATATATATATATATATATGTCAGCCCCTTTAAGAAATTTGATTCTTATCATTGAACACTTTCAGTCGAAATAAAGTCGGTCAATTTAGTTCTTATGTGCAGATCATCATATAATTAGATCACTCTGACAGACGTTAAAACATTTAAAAGAATAAATGTTTAAATTTTAACAGTATTCCTCGCGGTTAACGGTAGCCGAATAGATTGGGTCCTTGCGAATCAAGCCAGATATTGCTTCTGTTTCTAGAGAGAGAAATACGTATAACAAAGGTAAAATAAACTCAAAACAAATATTTTTCAAAATGCTTAATATAAAATAAATAGAATTATATGAACATGAGAACAGTCTTCACTGATTAATCTGCGCTTAAATGTTAGTACCTTATTCATTCTTGATTAGACAAATACGTTTATATATATACTAGCAAAAATACCCGTCGTTGACTGGGTTCAAAAACAGCCTACAGAAAATGGACTCTGATTTATGAAAGTATGATAGGTTATAAACAGGAAGGGTTATAAATTTGGGTTGAATTTGGGGGTATCAAAACCAAAGCAAAATATGATGAAAGTAAAAATAAAATAGATAAACCCCATAATTTATTATACCATACCTGTTCACACTGAAACACTTATCACAATATTCTCTATTAAAAAACCTTGTTAAACTTTGTGATATATTTCCATTCTATGGAGGTCAGGTGCGAACGAACACCCCATAATTTTATTATACCATATTTCTTCAAACTGAAAGATATTTATCAAAGTATACTTACGCCGATATATATGAAAAGTCTTTATTAAAGTGTGTGCCTATTTCCATTCTATGGAGGCTAGGCGCGAACGTAGACACCACAATTTTATTATATCATCCCTATTTAAGTTAAAACATACTTATAAAAGTATTATTATGTACATCTATATCAAAAACACTTGAAAACGTTTTTTTTTTAATTTTTAATTTTTTTATTTCCATACTTTGTGGACCAGGCGCATACGCTGAACCCACAATTTTAATGAACCACCGTTCTGCCAGATCAAACATAACCATTCCTGTGTCTCGATACATCTTCTATCATTATATGTAATCAGTTTTATAAAATAGTCAACCATATAGGAGCCTATTCGTGACCAGACACACACACACACACACACACACACACACACACACACATTCAGCTTTATATTATAAATATATATATATATGTATATATATACACATATATATGTATAATATATATAATATTGTATATCATATACAATGAATATATATTAAATATGTGCGTGTATAATTTGTTTTTTCTTTTTTTTTGTTTGATGGATTGATAGTTGCTATTTCTTCTGATGAGTTTAGGGTAGAATAGATAGATTGATTGATATAATAATTAAATGACTGTTTTTGCGCTACGAAACAGTTGCTGTCACAAACTGTGAATGTCACCGTAATTAAAGGAATAAATTGTAGGATTATCAATATCATGATATTTGGAATATAGACTTATTTCATTTGTTTGTTATATATATATATATATATATATATATATACATACACACACACATACACACACACACACACACACACACATATATATCTCTTTAAGTCCAACGTTAACAAATTCCTAATGAACCGAACCGCCCCCTTAAGTAAACACTTCATCAAATCTCCACACTAACGTAATGTACTTACAATAACCCTTATCCCGGAGTGGCTTCCGGGCCTTGATAAGTGGTGATCACTGTGTAATATATATATATATATATATATATATATATATATATATATATATATATTCGTTGGATAATTTATCTTTCACCAGACTATCCATTCATGTGTAATCACGTTTTTCTTCACCATATTCCCTCTGCTGCACTTTTTGTTATCAAGTAAGATCTTTGACTTACTTGTAGTTTCATCAAATACTTTTGCATGCAAAATCCGATCCCGCATTTTGCTAATTCCTACCCTCTGATGAGAAGGAAACTCCGCGGATTAAGGAATATCCACTTATTAAGTGTTTCCTTTTCAGATTAAATATTTTTTTAACTCTTTTTCAAAGTGTTTTTAACATGTTTTATTAACTGTTTGCACGTATATATATATATATATATATATATATATATATATATATATATATATATATATATATATATATATATATATTACAGTGTTTCATGGTAAAGAACTATATATAGTGGCTTTTATTTTAATGTGGGTTTAATCCTGTACTTACTACCTTTAGAAGACGAAACTATTTGGATTGTGAAAAAGGCAAATTTCATTC
>NC_136502.1:3226356-3243856 GCF_053919585.1 Euprymna scolopes
TCATTTTAGCAAATGGAGTCAAAGGTGACTTTGGAACTGGGTTCGAATCCTTCGAGCAGCAGTAATTATTACTTTCTGCGCTGACGATAGCGAAAACATGAGACACTGGTATTTGTAGATATAAAAAATAATTATTAATATATATATATTATATATAATTAAACGCCTCTTTAAGAGAATTAAAGTTCAGATCTGTCTTTGAAAATAAAAACAAAAAGCAATCAACTAGCGTTATGCAATGTTAACGACTTCCGCTCATTATAACACTATTGACTGTCTTACTGTTGTGCTAGTATTTGACATTTATAGGTGTTAAATTTCACTTAATTCTTGTGCCAATTGATGTGGACCGGATTTAACATCTTAGCAAATGGATTCAAAGATGATTTTGTGTCCGGGTTCGAATCGCTCGACTAGTAGTGTTGGTCAGTTCCTGCACTGATGGTTGCGAAAATAAGCGAAGTATTTATTCACCTTTTAGCAAAAATAAAATAAATAAATAAATAAAATAATAAATAAATAAAATAAATAAAAAATAACTAAATAAAAAAATGAATAAAAACAATTTTTGATGAAATTAATTCATTAAAAAAAAAAGTTCGATTAAAATCGTTTAAAAGCATTTAAGCGTACCCTCTCCCTCATACCCAGTCCGATTCATGGTCGATTTGTTTATGTGTTTATGCGAATGAGTAGGACTTCTATGGAAAAGATCGACACCAAGAGAAACAAACAAGAATTATTTTTGTTCTTCAACAAAACATGCATAAGAGAAAAAAAAAATGGTGCCCATATATATATATATATATATATATATATATATATATATATATATATATATATATATATATATACAGTGATGATCATATTTATTGGCACGGTAAAATAAAAGTTAAATTTTGTCTAATAAATTCTAAAAAAAGGGATTAAATTAAAGAAAATAACAAAGTATATTATGTATTTTTAACTGGCCTTTCCGATGCAGCAATCGGATTTTAGAAAAAATAAATAACAAAGGAACAACAAATATAATTGCAAAAAACCCTTGTTCAAAATTATTGGCACGGCTTTGTTTTTCTTTTAGTATCAGTATAATATCAATCAATTTCCGGTTTACGTGCTTTCTGAACTTTTTTATAGCCATATTATGCTTGTTTAACGCTAATTCAGTGAATAATTTTTTTCAGATAATTTTTAGATAGCGATTTATTTAAACTATTATAAGTGACTAAATTATAATTTTCAATCGCCATGGTTAAAACTAAGGAACACAGCGAAGACGTCAGGAAGCTTGTTGTAGCATGCCATACCAATGGGGAGGGCTATGATAAGATTTCAAAGAAGCTAAACCTTCCCAAATCCACTGTTAGAGCCATAATAAACAAGTTCAAATTGCAAGGCCACGTTATGAGTTTAGAGGGTAGAGGGAGAAAAAGGATTCTTTCCCCAAGAGATGAACGGAAAATTGTTCGACAAGTAAAACAAAACCCAAGGATCTCTGTTGGGGAGATTGTTGATGAACAGAGCACCTCTGGAGTGAATGTATCTCGACATACAGTTGGTAGCGTTTTGAAGAGAGCTGGTTTAAAAGCATGTCGTCCGAGAAAGACTCCCTTATTGAAGCCTATGCACCTGAAAGCAAGGCTAGCCTTTGCAAAACGTCATATTGATAAAGATGTTGCATTCTGGAAACGTGTTCTATGAACTGACGAAACGAAAATAGAGTTATTTGGCCATAATAAAGTGTCTTATATTTACAGAAAATCTGGCGAAGCTTTCCTGCCTAAGAACACCATACCCACAGTGAAGCACGGTGGAGGCAGTTTGATGTTTTGGGGATCCTTTGCTGCCTCTGGACCAGGGCGACTTGTTAAGGTCACAGGTAGCATAAAAAAGGAAGATTATGTTAAAATATTGGATGAAAACCTGAAAGACTCTGCTAAAGAGCTCTCACTTGGTCGTCGTTGGTGGTTCATGCAAGATAATGACCCAAAGCATTCGGCTAAACTGACTAAGAATTGGCTTGAGGACAATCATATTAATGTTTTGGAGTGGCCATCACAAATTAATCCAATTGAAAATTTATGGAGAACATTAAAATTGAGGGTAATGCAAAGGAAGCCTAAGAATCTTATTCAATTGGAGGATTATTGTCAGGAAGAGTGGGCTAAAATTACTACTGAAGAGTGCAACAACTTGGTTGTAAACTATGAAAAGCGACTGAGGAAGGTAATCAAGGCCAAAGGCTATACAATTGATTATTAAATAAATCGTGCCAATAATTTTGAACAAGGGTTTTTTGCAATTATGTTTGTTGTTCCTTTGTTATTTATTTTTTCTAAAATCCGATTGCTGCATCGGAAAGGCCAGTTAAAAATACATAATATACTTTGTTATTTTCTTTAATTTAATCCCTTTTTTAGAATTTATTAGACAAAATTTAACGTTTATTTTACCGTTCCAATAAATATGATCATCACTGTATATATATATATATATATATATATATATATATATATATATATATATATATATATATATATATATATATATATATATATATACTCGGGGTTTTTTATTCAAAAGTAATGGACTAATGAATTCAACGAGGTTGTTACATAGTGCTCAATAAAAAGAGCTGATAATACTTGTTTATTGTTATATAAACATGCTCACATCCCGCTGCTACAAATAGCCACTTGTTTCAATCAAACAACAGATATCATCAGGCAGCGACTTGACTATTCAAAACTTGAAGCGACGTGATTATTCATTGAACTTTTGAATAGTCAAGTCGCTGCCTGATGATATCTGTTGTTTGATTGAAACAAGTGGCTATTTGTAGCAGCGGGATGTGAGCATGTTTATATAACAATAAACAAGTATATATATATATATATATATATATATATATATATATATATATATATATATAGGCTTATTTATAGCATTCCGAATTTATTGGGTTTATATTGAAAATCTTTAAAAAAAAAACTTTGGAAGGATGAGATGTAGGCAAAATATTTTCTCATGTTTTCCTTATTATTCATTGTTAAAGTGTTTTTTATTCAATACGTCTGATGAAAGGTTGTTCTTGTGAAAATTTTCAAACGATATAATGTTTGAATTTGTCCGAATAGTCTTGGAACAATTGTGATTAACGATGAAATACACTATTTGTTGCTATCCATTTATTCCTTGATATCCTAGAGTGGATGAAACGCGGAATATTCAGTGTAGCTTAATCGCCATATATATTTTATAAATGACTATATATATATATATATATATATATATATATATATATATATATATATATATATATATATATATTCCCGATATTTTTTGTGCATTGGTATTCATATTAAAAACTCCTTTTTCTTTTTATTCAAAAAGAAAATACAACATTCTTATATATGGGTCGTGGAATTGCTTTCATCTACAAAAGACCTAGCTAATTTGCATATTCTTTTAAACATTCATTTTAATTTATTCCCTATTAGTTTTTTCCGTTTTCTCATGGGATGATCATCTTTACGTGTAATTATATTGATGCAGATATTCTACATGATTTATACTTACGTAATATTTGCGTAAAAATGTTATAGTAAACACAAACCTCTTTCTATATATATATTTATGCATATATATATATATACATATATATAAACATATATATATATATATATATATGTTTAAAAAAAATTTGCCTACCAAACTCCTTTGTCAGTTTTTGGTCTACAGACATGAAACTTAATACTAGGATATTCGAACCCATGCAAAACTTGGTGCATAAGTGCGAAATAAAATAAAATGGGATTTGCCGAGTGAATGTTCAACGACGGCATTACGAATATGCATGCGTTACGTAATAGCTATTGGTTCATGTTTTAATTTTTATCCTTGTAGCAAACGTGTCTTCATAGCTCACGTATTAAGGTCAAAGGAAAAAGTAAATTGGAAGCTAAAAATTTTGGTTTCGATTCTCAGTGGTGGCAAACGATCATTTTTTAACGTTTTTAAATCATTACTATATATTGGGTCCAATATAATCTATATATGTATAAAAACGAAAATGTGTGTGTGTGTGTGTGTGTGTGTGTGCGTGTGTGTGTGTGTGTGTCCGGCAAAGGATTTCTTCTGGCTGCTTCTCGGCTTGCTCGCTTATTCTTATAACTTTTTATATGCTATCAAGATCATAATATCTAACAATTACGGGTTCGAGCCTACCTCCTTCCCAAAAGTTTTTTCGCTGATTTTTTTTTTGTTTTGTTTTTGCTCGTTTTTTAATATTTAATTATCTATTTACTTTTAGTTTCTTCCCCCCCCCCCGCAACACACACCTACAGTTTTAATATTGAAACAGGGTTAATTGTGACATTTTTCGCGCTCGCTGTTTTTGTTTTGTTTTGTTTTTTTATTGTTTTGTTTTATTTTTATTTTTCAAATTTTTTAAAGAAGTTCTAACATCGTTCGTTTTTGTTTTGTTTTTTTACCCTCACGTTCGCGTTTTCGTTTTTAGTTTTAGTTTAGTTTCCCCGATTTTAAGAAATTTTAACATCGTTCGTTTGCATCACGTTCGTTTATAGTTTTTTTTTTTTAATATTTACCGTTATTACCTCGCTTATTCTTTTGTTTTGATTTACCCCCCCCCCTCCAACACACACCTCTAAAAACCCCGGGCAACGCCAGGTACCCCGCTAGTATAATAATAAATACGAAATCTGCATTAGGCAAAATACTTAAGCGTAATTACCGACTGGACAATGACGGGCTGCCTGCTAGTATATATATATATATACAGTCATCCACACACAGTACTGTTTCGCAACTCATCAGTGAGGCTACACAGGTAACTACCTCAAGCCAGGATTGAAACCCGACCGTCTGTACGACAGTCAAGGCTCCTAACCATTACGCTATTGGCGGCTGCGGAGTGAGGAGTGAGTTTAACGATGTTTTGACATCGTCCGAAATACCTCCGCTCGATTTGTTTACACAAAGAGCGTCGCTTATATGCTAATGGTAATTCGTGTATCACTTCTCAATATGCTCAACTCAAGACGAGGATATATATATATATATATATATATATATATATATATATATATATATATATATATATATATATATATATATATATGTATGTATATATATATATATGCTTACTGTATTTTGGGGAAAGAGTTCCGACAAAGTGTTCGATTACAAAGAAAACTTTTTTCGATATAAGAGCTAAATATTTATCTATTAGTTTTACAGAAGTTCAGAGGAAACAAGATGGCTGACGAGAGCCGGACATTATTTACGTGTTACCATTTACGGTTTCCCGATGTGTTTGGGCTTGAAACCGACGGTACCAATGTTTTTCTGAACTTCTGTAAAACTAATATATATATATATATATATATATATATATATATATATATAACTACTTCATTTACTCACACAAATTTAATATACGAAAGTATAGATTTATGCGTAAACTTTAAGTATTTACTTCAAAAGTGCACAATACGTAGGTAGAGCTAGTTAGTAATTTATAAAATATATATGGCGATTAAGCTACACTGAATATTCTGCGTTTCATATTTGTATAAAAATATTTTTTGTGATGCATCGAACAACTGAATAGATACATAGAGTGACTTTAATTCAAGCCGCGAAAAAAGCAACATCATTAGTATAAACTATATAGAAGATCATATGAATAATTCCCAAGGAAACACTCAATTGGAAAATCGCTTACCATATTTCGTCTTTTTCTTTCTCAAAATCATAGGATGTAGGATTCATAAGGCTTATGCATAAGCCTGACGAATCCTACAGTGGATGAAACGCAGAATATTCAGTGTAGCTTAATCGCCATATATATTTTATATATATATATATATATATATATATATATATATATATATATATATATATATATATATATATATATATTTTCAGTTATATAACTCGAAAAAGTCTCATCGAATAATGAGTCAAAGTTCGGATAAAAATATGAAACAAACGAAATTGCTCAGTATAAAATGTTAGAAGTATTATAAATTATTTTTTAAGTTAACTTTCAAAAGATTTATTATTCAGAATTTAATCGATTTCCAAAGTTTCTTTGGATTTCATCTTTTAAGCTGAGCTAGTTAATACTAATCTATCTATCTATCTATCTATCTATCTATCTATCTATCTATCTATCTATCTGGTCCGGACCAATGTAGCTCTCTCTCTCTCTCTCTCTCTTTCTCTCTCTCTCTCTCTCTCTCTCTCTTCAGATTTCCCTGTCTTCCATCAGCTGTTTCAGATCTTCCGAATCACAGTTGCCATCATGTGCAATTTGTACGTGGATCTAGGTCGTCCTATTCTCGTGCCATGGAGTCCACACCAATACATTTCTCACCAGCTTGCGTCTCTGGCAGTGACCTGCAAATCGTAGACGTCACTCCCTGATTATCATAGATATGGCAGATAGGTTACCATAAAGTTGCTGCTTCGTGAGATGATCTTGGTAAGATATATTTAACACTGTTCGTAGCATACAGGTGTACGTGCCGCCTGGCTTTCTTTCCAATTTTTTAGTGTGTCCAGGTTGTAGCACAGTAAACAAGGACAGACTGCACCACTGCTCTGAAGAACTGCCGTTTCAGTTTTTCAGTCTTGAAATCCACAATGACCGCAGCTTATCCAATGCAGGCGATGCTTTTTAGATGCGAATGTTAATGGTAAAATATTTGAAATTCAACTAGCGTTCAGTTCAAATAGGGTTAGAATGGGGAGATAACTATTAAAATAGAGAGTTGGTCAGACGGTAGGGTTTAGTAAAGAGATAATTTATTGAATCATCATCAACTAGTAATATATACAAGAGTCCTTTCAAAAGTTAGATCTCCTATTTTTTTACTTAAAAACTAAAACGTTGAAGAGCTATGAAGATGAGGGTTGTACCATTAAAACGAGCGACCTTTTGTGTTCCAGAATTTATTTTTCTACATAATAACTATCGTTCTCAATGCACTTTTGCCATCCTCTTTTGATGTTTCCTCATAAAAGTCCCGAGAGCGCTTTGTCACTCACATTTTTGTCATCACTCTGAAATCGATGAACTCATCTCTTTACTGTGCTGACATCAACTACACTGAAAGCTCCATATCTATGCTGATAAACCAGACACAATAGACCACTGGAAAGACAACATTCGACTCCGTATTGCCTAAATACAGCTTAATTTAATGCATACAGTCTGTGAAAATCGGACTTCTAGATTACGCCATATACGCACGAGCCTCGTAGGTGCGGTGATATGTCCGAAATTGTAGTTCAATTATAAATACCAAAACTTAATCTTTGGGATAAACCACATATTTGTATAAAAATATTTT
The DNA here is from genome assembly GCF_053919585.1 of Euprymna scolopes. Classification (NCBI taxonomy): domain Eukaryota; kingdom Metazoa; phylum Mollusca; class Cephalopoda; order Sepiida; family Sepiolidae; genus Euprymna; species Euprymna scolopes. The sequence goes on from NC_136502.1 coordinate 3,233,739, forward strand.
TTGTGATGCATCGAACAACTGAATGGATACATAGAGTGACTTTAATTCAAGCCGCGAAAAAAGCAACATCATTAGTATAAATATGAATAATTCCCAAGGAAACACTCAATTGGAAAATCGCTTACCATATTTCGTCTTTTTCTTTCTCAAAATCAATTAGCGATGTTTCTGACAAAGGGGCAAGAATTGATGCTTTCTGGGTTAGAATCTATCTATATAGTATTTATTGTTGCCTATTTTTACACATTGCAGCCTTAGTTTTCCTTTTTTTTTTGTACATGGGGGTCACCACTTATCAAGGCCCAAGGGCAACTCAGGGATAAGGGTTAATGCGTGTAAAGTAATCAATGGGATAGTATTGTAGTAATCGTTAGTATTGGGGGTTTTGAGAGTGTCTTACTTAAGGGGTCGGTTTGTCAGGAGTTTGTTTATGTTGGACTTGAAGACGTCCAAGTTGTAGTCAGGTGGGAAACAGGCAAGCGGCAGAGAGTTCCACTGGCGTGCAGTTCTAAGAAAGAAGCTTTGTTCATGGAATCTACGTTTGGATTTAGGCACAGATAAAGAGTGGGGAAAATTATTGACAGTAGTTTCAGCCAGACGGGTGTTTCTCGTGAAAGATTGGCGAGGGGGGACGAGGGATTGGAGCTCAGACAAGCACCTGCCATGGAAATAACGATAAAACAAAGACAGGCTCGCAACTTCTCTTCTGTGGGAGAGAGGTTGCAGGGAAGAGAAAAAGACATCCCTCACTAAACCACGAAGTCTATTTTGTACTATGTCAAGGTAGGATAGGATGTTTTTAGCAGCTCCTGCCCAGATGTGGCAGCAGTACTGTGGCATGATACTTGGGTGTGTAAGCTTGAATCGAAACAGAAACTAAAACTTATGAGGAATATATATATATATATATATATATATATATATATATATATATATATATATATATATTGTTTTAACAAAGTCAAAACATCAAGGAATACATTGATAGCAACAAATCGTGTATTTCATCGTTAGTTACAATTGTTTCAAGATTATTCGAACATAATCAAAATTTTCACAAGATTAGCCTTTCGTCAGACGTATTGAATAAAAAACACTTTAACAATGAACAGTATGGAGTCCATTTTCCTTTGGGGAAAAACATGAGAAAATATTTAATCTACATCTCATCCTTCCCATGATTATATATATATATATATATATATATATATATATACATATATATATATATATATATATATATATATATATATATATATGTGTGTGTGTGTGTGTGTGTGTGTGTGTGTCATCCACATACGGATCGAAACTCGACCGCTTGTACGACAGTTAAGGTTTCTAAACATTACGCTAATCGACGACTGCTGTGCGGATCGTGAATTAACGAGGTTTTGACATCGTCCGAAATACCTAAAATCGATTTGTTTACACAAAGAGCATCGCTTATTCGCTAATGGTAATTCGTGTATAACTTCTCAATATGCCCAACTCAAGATAAGGAGCATTCTCTCTCTCTCTCTCTCTCTCTCTATATATATATATATATATATATATATATATAAGAGTATAGCTACATTCTAAGTTCAACATATTCTTCTATCCAAATTATTTTTCAGCATGTGAAAGCTTCAGCACATTTTTTTACAGATCTGTTTCGTTATACAGGAACAGTCAATTATTATGTCAATATCGAATCCTTTCATCTTTATACTCTTCAAAAAAATATTTTAAAAAATTCTAAGAAAAAATAGGCATGATAATATGATGTCAGAGAAAAGGAATTCATCGCGTATTTATTATAAAGTAGCTAACTTAGTATTAAGCGTAAAGCTAGTCTTAGTTAATGTTTGAGCCAAGAAATATTCTAAAAAGGTTTTTAAATATATACATATTTAAATTTATAAATATCAATAAATAATCTAACAATTTATGAAGAATAAAACATATGGGGAAAAAAACTAAGATGGCCGCACACAAAAGATATTAAATGCTGTTTTAAAAAGTAAGTGTGTTAGTTTCGTGTCTATAGCTTAAATAACCCCATTTTAGATATAAACCTAGTTAACATATTACAGACAATAGCAATTAATATTAGTTAAATTAAGTAATATTATGGTACAATAATCTTTGTGGACTAAAACAATTTAGATATTTTTAACTCAAACGTGTATGACGTATATAATAGTCCATCAATTATAATTTAGGTCAAGTTTCGCTTGATTAGCACGTAAAAAAAATTGTCAACAGTTTTACAGCCCGAGTAATGTTCACCAGTTGTAAAACATTCTGTTATTCTGAAAAAAAAGATAAGTTCGTTAGTATATTTTAGAGCTGGTAAATATTAATCAGCAGTGACTTCTCCAGGGCATTCATATATATATATATATATATATATATATATATATATATATATATATGTGTGTGTGTGTGTGTGTGTGTGTGTGTGTGTGTGTGTGTGTGTGTGTGTGTGTGTGTGTGTGTGTGTGTGGTAGTCAAGGTCTGGTGTGGACGTGTGTTAAAAGCACACAGATGTCTTAGCGTCTTTCTGTGCTTCTCCCAGACAAATCAACCCCACATGCACGTGGTGACCACTGCCCCGCAGACGGAGCTATGCTGAACGGTGTCCTGCGCCGTATAACTAGACCTCCACTGCCTTGTGGGCCAAGGTTATTTAACCAAAGGCTAAGGGTGAGGTAACCCCGACAGAAACCTCCAGAGGAGCTCAGGCCCTGTAAGCTGCGGCATATATAACCCACCGGCGTGTGGAATATGCTCTGGTGCCCAGACACCTAAGTTTCAGTCATGAATCAAATGGCATGGTGGGTGGAGAGGCTTATGTAAGCCGTAGTGAAGGCAACCTCCCTAGAAGAAGGAAAGCTCTGATATAAAACCTGCGATGACTGCTGTATCCAATGATGTAGACTTGCACTTCTTTTTGGATCAATGTGGCAGTTGTTTAGAGAGTGGGATTGTCTCGGTGTAAAGTCTTTCCCCACTATAACAATCCTCATGCACAGGCATTGCTCGATATAAATTAGGTACACTTTTATATCGAGAGATGGCAATGTTCGAAAGCGAATTTGCTGCCATTAGTTATGAGCTGTTGAAAAGATTTTTTTCTATGGCGGCGAATGGTTCAGGGTCACCTGACGAAGTCTCATTGACTAAAACAGACGGTTGTTTGTAGCGACTAAATGTACCTGTTTACCCTCTAATATATATATATATATATATATATATATATATATATATATATATATATATATATATTAATCAGATCAGTTGACAAAGATTGTAATTATTTTTAAGCTGTTTATGCAAAATATGAACCTGGTATTTCTAAAATATTCTGTACTTTCACCTAACAATTAGGTGAAATAACGCTTAACAATATTCTTAAACTTGTGATTTAGTATTTTGTCCTCTCTAGAAGGTTAGACACAAGGTCAGAACTTAGCACATTCAGATTGTCAGTCCGTGTCTTTAACCACTTAGCCACAGTCACTTCCCATTAAGCACTTAGAAACCGTTACTTCACAAGTAGAAAGTAATATGGTCTTTCTTTTTTATATTAAAAAAAAACGTAGTGGAAATTAATTTTTAAAAATAAAAAGGTAAACAACTGCATTCTTTTTATTCCGAAGTTTTTCTTTAGAGATGTGAAAACAAATAATTGATTGTGAATTATCTTAATTTTATGATAACGTGATTAAATTATCTTAATTTTATGATATCTTCATTACATTATCGTTAGATAATTTAATTAAGACACCATACATGAAAGAAATTAATCTAATTGTCTACAATCTTAAGTTTATTTGCGGTAGAGTTTATATTGTCTGTTTTAAATTACATATTTTTTCCAGGCTTAGGTCATTTACGTGGCGTTTATGAAATAAACGGTCATGTTAGTAACTTTTTAAAACTTATGGTTACTTCGTATCTAACCATTCCATCATATCTAACTGTTTATAGAGTGTTACTCTTTTATTTGAACAATATTTTGTGAACATTCATACTCACATTCTAATGGATTTTTGTCCGGTTTTTAGTCGCGTGCAAGCGACTCTATAAGTCACTCCGTCGGTCCGTCGGTCCGTCAGTCTGTCCGTAACGCTTTTGTGCTTGGCCTTTTTGGTTAAGATCAAAGGTCTTTTGTTAATAGATGCTGTTCTTAGCTTTTTAAGCTATTCTTAGCCTTTTGGCCAAGATCAAAATGTAATGTCTGTTCCGGCAGATACTGCAAGCAAAGACCATATGTGGGGGCAATCCCACATATGAGACCTTGGTCAATGTAGGAGCACCCCTTCATACCAATTGTCACTATCCAGCTCCCCTACTCCCCGGGGAGTTGGTCCCCATTTCCCCTTCACTCCTCACATAAAAATCTGCCTTGTGCCTAATTTGCTCGGTGGGGGGAGCTTTTCTTTGCCTTTTGGCCAAGATCAAAGTGTAGTATCTCTTCTTACTACATCCTGTACTTATGTTGGTAACTTTGTGATATAAAGTGGGGGATCACTTTTCAGTATTAATTTAATGTAAAATGATCACCTACTTTACAACCAGTCAGTCTCAAAGCCATTCAAGTCATTCTCCAGATCATTCAAGTTGTTTTTAAAGGATTCCAGTTATTTTTTTAAGCATTCAAGTCATTCTTAAAGTCATTCAATTCATCCTTAAGTTCATTAAAGTCATTCTAAGTCATTTACTTTTTATTTATTTAAGTAATTTCAGCCCATTTCTCGGTCATTTTAGTTTATCTTTAAGAATTTCATGTCAATCCTACATTCACGCATTCGTTCATTACACGAGAGCACGCGACTAATGGCTATCGGACTTGTCATTTCTTAAGTGGGCAAATTAGCTTTTCCCTTTATTCGCTTTTCAGGTTGAAGTCTGCCTACGAGTTTTTAATGTTTTGTTGTTTTTTTTGGGGGAAGGGGGTTATTTTTTCTGGTAATACTGTGTCTTTCTTTACTAATATGTAATGCTCTCTGATTTATTTCCTTTGGTTATTGGAATAAAACCAAGTATTATATATATATATATATATATATATATATATATATAACTACTTAATTTACTCATAAAATTAATATACGAAAGTATAGATTTATGCGTAAACTTTAAGTATTTACTTTAAAAGTGCTCAATACGTAGGTAGAGCTAGTTAGTAATTTATAAAATATATATGACGATTAAGCTACACTGAATATTCCGCGTTTCATCCACTCTAGGATTCTTCAGTGTAGCTTAATCGCCATATATATTTTATAACTTACTATATATATATATATATATATATATATATGTGTGTGTGTGTGTGTGTGTGTGTGTGTGTGTGTGTGTGTGTGTGTGTGTGTGTGTGTGTGTGTTAGAGTTAGGACAATTAGTCCAAATTGGGAATCGGAAAAGTCGGAACTTTTAGAGGTATCGGAATCGGTATGGGTATCGGACAAATTTGTGTCTATTTTCTGATGCCAAAAACGATTCTTTTAATTGTATTTCTTTATTGTATTTTGTTTAAAACAAAATCTTTCACTGCTGATAGTAATAATAAAATAAATATTTATTGAATTTAAATTATCAGTGAAACTAAAATCTATAGATCATCCACCACACAAGAGTATTTTTTACCCGCGAGAAAATATCTGCACATTTAACACGTGTTTCTTACGGCAGTCAGCATCAATAACAATTTAGTTAAATATTTAGAGATTTATAAAGAATCGGAATCAGTAATTGTATTGGAATCGGAAATTTCGTAAGGAATCGGTAATTGTATCGGATAAGGAAAAATATTGGAATCATCGCATCACTAATGTGTATACTTATTTCCCTTTTTTTTTTTTCATTTTTCTTAAACTTTTTCTTCTAGGGGATGGGACATCCAACCAGATGTCTGACATTTACCCCTATTTTAGTGAGTCCAACCAAAAGATCTTTTCAGGATTCTAGCCGTCCCTTTCAGTGCAATCGTTTGTATTTCACTTGCACTTGGTTCACCGGGTATGCTTGCTATGTACTTTTTAAAGTTCTTTTTCATAAGCCCAGTTAAGTATATTTCGTTAAATTATAGATAAATTCTGTCTATACACCTTCGTTCCGTTCCTTACTAAGTTTAACAGTAACATCGGATTTATTAATATGGTTAATAGCATGTGATTTCCTGGGTAAAACACATATTATTAGGATAAAAAAAACTCCTATAAATATCATAGCATTTTCACTGATAACAATCCATGAAGATGGATACAGACGATTAAGAAAGTATTCAGATAAAGATCAAATATGGCGATTCTTTCCACAAGAAGAAAACTTGTGTCTCAAATGTGTCCATTTTATTTATGTAATATTGAAATCAAAACAAAAATATGATCGTTATTACATAATCTGCTGAATACCACAGAAATCATAATTACAGGAACTTCAATTTTCCCGTGATGATTTGGCCGTATATGAAAATATCAGGAGAAATTAACTGAGAAACTGCAAGCAGAGGAATTGCTGAACATTGCAGACACAGCATACCTAAAGCAATTCATAACGGTCCCCACGAGAGGAAACAATACATTTGATTTGCTGTTCTTAAATAACTGTAAGTCAGAGCATTACTTTATAAAGGTCATAAACCCGAGTCTACCAACACTTCAGAGGAACCTAAAAGACTCTGAACACATTCCGGGAAATCCATTAAGCATGTTCAATTTCTACAGCAAGGATATCGACTGGGACATAGTAAAATCAGAAACTGGAGACACCGATTGGGTGACTCTCTTCAATGAGAAAAACCTCATTGGATGATATACACAAAGACTTCAAGAATAAATGCGCTGAGATCTACAAGAGATACATACCAACCAGATCCGCCAAAAACAAGAAAATAAGAGAAAAATAAGAGAAAAAAGAAGTTTAATGAAAAAGAAGGAAAAAAACAAAGCCAAACTAAAGAAAAAGCCACTTTTATAAACAATAAACACAAACTGGAAAGGGAACTTGAATCAATAGAACGTAAACTTATCAAATCACATGAAGATGAAAGATTAAAAAAGGAGTTAAAAGTCATATCCAACATGAAAACAAATGGCAAATTCTTCTATGCATATGTCAAGAGGAAACAAAACAACACCCCAACCATTGAATAACTTAGGACAACTACTGGGAAATTAGAAAGTGGCCCAAGCAAAATGGCGGAGATGCTCAAGCAACAATATGAAAGCACTTTTAGTTCGCCTATTGAAGAAATGAGAGTTAACAACCCCATACAATTCTTCAATACTGTATTAGAAACAACAGATCAACTCTCAAGTGTACAGGTTACAAAGACTGACATAATCTCGGCCGTTGACAAAATCTCACTTAACTCAGCAGCAGGACTCGATGGCTTTCATGTGCAACTCCTGAAAAATTGCAAACACCAGCTATCTCTCCCATTACAACTGCTTTGGAATAAATCTCTGCAAGAACGATATGTACCTCAAGCTCTGAAGTATGATATGATTACGCCAATACACAAAGAACGTAATAGAGAAATAGCAAAAAATTACAGACCAGAAGTGTTGACATAACATCTAATAAAGATTGTCGAAAGAACAGTGCAACATAAGATGATAGACTTTCTGGAAAACAAAGGAGCCTTCAACAATGGACAACATGGATTTCGCCAAGGCCGCTCCTGCTTATCACAATTACTATCTCATTATGAGAACATCCTATATGATATTCAAGATGGAGGAAACGTCCACGTAATCTATGTAAATTTCGCCAAAGCCTTCGACAAAGTAGACATCGGTATACCCCTGCATAAAATTCGTTCACTCGGAATTCGTGGAAAACTCAGGACATGGATACACAGCTTCCTTTCGAACAGAACACAAAAAATGTAATCATTCAAGAGAGTTTATCAGAGGCAAGTAAGGTCACCACTGGCGTATGCCAAGGTTCAGTATTAGGTTCTCTGTTGTTTCTTATAATGGTTGCTGACATTGATAAATACCTGAAACATTCAATCGCAACATCTTTTACTGACGACATACAAATCATGAAAAAGACTCAACGTTTTTACAAGAAAACCTCGACAAAATTATAAAATGACAACAATATGGCTCTAAACGGAGACAAATTTGAACTACTCAAATAAAGTAATAAAGATTATCTCAAGGAAAACTCTGAATATTGGTGTAGGCAACAAGAAATTACATCAAAGGAAGTAATGAAAAATCTAAAGGTATGAGCAAAGACGCTTTCATACAACATATTGATGACACCACGGCGGTCGCAAGACAACAGAATGGATACTGAGAACCTTCAGGGCTCGGAACAGGAAGTACATGCTCACATTATGGAAATTACTTGTTTTCCCAAAGCTGGAATACTGCTGTCAACGGTGATCTCCACAAAAAGTAACAGAAATCTGCAAAATAGAAGCACCCCAGAGAACATTCACCAGCAAAATGTGTGGAGTAGATAAAATGAATTACTGAAAGAGGCTGAAGGAGATGTAAGTGTATTCACTACAACGTCGAAGAGAACGATATATTATCATTTATGTATGGAAAATCTTGGAAGAAAGGGTCCCAAACATAGAGCTAGTAGAAAGAACCCACCAGCGACGAGAGAGGCTGTGCTATGTAAAAGGTAAAACCCCACCTGGGACTACACAGAGGATCAAGATCCTCATCTACGACAGTTGTCCTGTTTACAGTGGCACAAGAACATTCAACTGTATTCCAGCAACAATAAGTAATATAAGGAGAGTGTCTCGGACACTTTAAAGAAACATCTGAACATCTGGCTGGAAAAGATACTTGACCAGCTACCAACATCAGGCTACCCTAGTCCCAATCTCAGACTTTTAGTAGACTGGACCCTATAGGAAGTGGTTAGCCTGGATGCAGTGGAAATGCAGCTCAGCTGTCTATAATCGAAGGAATAATACAAACAAACAACCTCCTTTCTCTGCTTCCTTGGAATTCGCTTTTCTCTTATCTTTCAAAACCAAGTATGTTTTCACAGGAACGTGTTAACTGAAAGTATTGTCAACTAATAAAAATCGCTTCAAACGCAAAAAGTAACAAGTCTATGTCAAAATAATAAGCCAATGCGAACTTGAAAACTCCTATGTGTAACTTTCCCCGAGATAAAATTTGCCAGTCACCCTCTAACAAGCACTGAACAATTCTGTGCCTTTGGACTGCAGTGGCAAGGCGGGTAGAAACACTTCAATCAATCTCATACTTCTTTATCTGCTGCATACATTTTTACACCAGCAAGAGTCAGGCGAACAGAAACGAATTGCTGTTCAAAGCTATACACGCATACACGCACTGACAAGAACAATGTAATCTAACGATTACACATACACAATATCACGCTGCCAAATACTCACATACTTACTTGTACTTTAGCGGATATCGTCTTGATCGAATTGAGCCGATTTCCTCCTAAGCACGAACTGCGTTTTGAACTATCACAGTTTAGTTTCGACGAATTTGTTAGTTTTTTCTTTTCTTTTTATAGACAATTTAAACGGCGCAACTACTTTTTTAGCCGTCAGATTAGGTATTAATAGATAATGTAAAAACAACTATTCAAACGGAAAACAATTGAAGTACAATAAAAGCGGAAGTAATAATCTACAGTCAAGAATTGTATAAGTCAACTGAATTAAAGGAATAAATTATAAGATGGTCAACATCATGAATTTTGGAATATAACTTTTTGTCATTTATTCTCTATATTGCTCTGTAATGACATTGAGCTTTTAAGAATTGATATATATTATAATGTGTGTGTGTGTGTGTGTGTGTGTGTGTGTGTGTGTGTGTGTGTGTGATTACTTCGTTTAATCACTTAAATTAATATACGGAGATATAATTTTATGCGTAAATTTTTCAGTATTTACTTCAACAGTGCTCAATACATAGGTAGAACTCAATACATAGGTAGAGCTAGGTAGTAAGTTATGAAAATATATATGGCCATTAAGTTACGCAGAATGTTCCGCGTTTCATTCGCGTGAGAATTCGTCAGGCTTACTATTCTGTGTAGCTTAATTGCCATTTATATTTTCATAACTTACTATATATATATGTGTGTGTGTGTGTGTGTGTGTGTGT